>NC_061109.1:6994771-7003729 GCF_015104395.2 Macrobrachium nipponense
ATCATTCTTTCCTTCACGATTAGAGAAAACTTACGTGAATCACTCTTTGGGAACACCACCACAAATTCCTTCGAGAACGGCGTCAAGTAGAGGGAAATATATTACAGTCCCCATCACACAGTTTAAATTTACGAACTTTCAAGAGCCGGCATCCTTTGGGAGGTGTCCGGAAAACGAATCATTCCAGATAACAATAATGGTTGGGTAATTCCGGTTCCATTTAGCAAACGAACTTGGTTTTATTAGAGCAGATAAGGCTATTTGTTTGGTCAACAAACGGCCCAGATACGACATCTTCGGGATTATCTATTCCCAGAGTAAGACTGGGGGAGGAACAATTTGTGTGGCGAACTATATATAGAAGAAATGTTTGCACAGACGCAGAAAAACGATTTCTTCATAGTATGTATACATGTACATATGTATATGTGTATATATACATATACACATATATAAAGTACTGGTAATCTCCTTAGACACGGAGATACGTTACTAAATTGTATTCCACGTTGGAAAATGAAAAGTATCTCTGTCAGAATATGCCTGCATATTCTAACAAAAACACATTTAATTTTTCTAGGTGGAGTACAACTGAATATATATATATATAGAGTATATATTTATATATATATATATATATATATATATATATATAGTATATATATATGTATGTATATTGTATAAGTGAAAAATCCTTCATCAGAGAGAATACTCGTCGATGGCTTTGCCCGACTAAAATCTCAGCACAATGCTGTTGATATTTCTGTCATCTTTGCATTTACTTACCAATGAAGTTTCTATAGGTATATAGAAAACCACCTGGACAATTTAAAAATCATTGTTAGGCGAACAATGTCCAGTCTGGTAACCCGAGTGAGAAACAGCAGCAACTCGCTCATACAAAGCTTCCTAAGGAGTGAAGCAAAAAGAAGATCTAAATTGTGTGAAAGGTGGGAAAATGAGGCCTTTGTCCCCTAAAGGACTTAATCTCTGTATTGGCAAGATGTCATCTGCAGTTTTTGTCATTATTACATTTATTGCTGATATTTTAATTTTTCATTATTACTGTGATTACTATCAAGTTAGTTTTTTTTTTACATTCAATTTTTGTATTTAGCCCTCTGGACCTGACTACTGTAACCATCTAAGGTCTCCAGTTGAAATTTAAGTTATATAATTTGTGCACTAACTGTTATTACTCTCAATGCACATTTTTTTTCTCACCAATATTATTACTGTTATTACCAGTATTATGATTACTAGCTTTTATGCTACCTCAGCTATTTTGTGGATAAGTGCCGATTATTCATTTTCTTTTTCTTTTTTATCATGTCTCATGTATCTAGATTATTTATGTTACTGTCTGTATTTTATATTCAATGTATATGGCCCTGAGCTGAAATAAAGCATATTATTATTATTATTATTTGCCGACACCTGCTACTCCTTTGAAAAACAGGCTCTAATATATATCTAAATTATACCAGAGGCTGGACTAGATCATGGACCCCTTTCCCACACTCGCCCGGGATCTATTCTGAAGTAAATTTTCCAAAAACTCATATTCTTGAATATTCAGACATTCCAAATGCGCCATCTAAACCTTCTGTTTTAGGGAGCCAAAGGCTTGTCATTAGAAATATATACATTTTATAATGGTAGGGAAGCTTCCAGCAAAGGAGAAGTGAAATATCTCTTATATTGTTTTTTTTTATATACCTATTAGAGTTACTGACATATTTTGTTACCGGAGGAAATATTTTGACCTTGAAAACTAAGCTGGACACCGAAAGTATTTAATCGTCTATTATACTTAACTTGATATCTATTACAGACACTTCATTAAAGTTATCTTATACATTATAAAAACTACAGTTTAAGATATACTGCTAAAAATAAGAAAATCACGTAACTTAGTGCAATACATTTTCCTCTTTAGAATTGGAATTTATAAACCATTCTTATGGAGAGCACTTTAAAGTTCAGAAATCCTTGTCATAATGCTATTACTTGATAACTCTATAAAAGAGTCAAGATGAACAACAATGAATGAAACAAGAGGTAATAAAAATAATTGTTGCTAATGCAGACATACGATTTCAACGAAAATCAGACCTTGACATACAATTAGCCAACATCCTCCATGATGCAGTCCACGAAATGACCAAGTTGGGGGTCATCTTCTTCGCCTTTTGTACATTCATTGGTTCTTTCAGCAACACGTCCAATAGTTTCTGTGGCGCGAGTATTCTATTTGACCATTTCACTCCATCTTTCCCTCTGAAATTTGCAGGCCACGCTGTACTTAATGGTTGCAGATGAAGGCATGGCGACTTTTTTTCTTTATTTTCAATAAGCACCCTTGCAGACTCTTTGCATTGGGAACAAGAGACTCAAGTCCACTCCCCTAGATTTGAGTCATTAAAGTAACTTTCCTTCTCTTCGCTTACTGACCTGCCATAAAGGAAACATGGAAAATACCAAAGCTCTGCTAAAGCACAAATCAGATATTTTTCCAAAGCTCCTAAATTATATAAATTTATTGAAGAAACTGCTGTCCGAGGATTGCGATCAAAGCAGTTTTACCTTTTCAGAAAAGAGCGCATGTGTTCTTTCCCCGATTATTCTTGTATCAAACAGAACTGCCTGTACCTGTTCTGACAATACTTAAAGGAAATAATTCAGATATCAGTTACAGGTGACTGGATGGTTATAGAGAAGTCAGATGAGATTTGAGCTTTAATAGAGAAGCATCAAAGTACAATAATGGTTTCTGGTTCCTCTTGACTGGATCCAAATTCAAGGTTCTCTTCGAAAATGGTCAAATGGGTATCAGTGGTTGTCAAATTAGTACAAGTGTCTGCATAAACAAATTGCACCTTTCTCCCTATCAACATACTATAGCAGATTCACATCACCCGTGCATTTGATGTCTAGGCCAATCCCTTACGACGCTCCTGATTGGCTATTGATAAGCCAATGACAGGTCTGTAAACTCTCAGGATGTATGTTCAACCTCTCCTGAGAGGATGAACATACATCCTGCCTATGTGAACTCTCGAGAGAGACTGAGAGTTTCCAGCCCTGTGATTGACTTATCAACAGCCAATCAGGAGCGTCGTAAGGGACTGGCCTAGACATTAGATGCACGGGTGATGTGAACCTACTATAGTATATGTGTCTTGTTTACATTCATGATTTACAAAAGGAGCACTTTTCTTGTTTTCGTCGCTAGATAAGGACTGTTTTCTAGCATAAGATGATGTTGTCTCTCCTTCACCTCCGTCATCCTTTTAACACTTGACTATAAAGGACAATTCACCGAAAAGCACGCGTCTAAAAACTGCACTAAGCTAAAAATCCAGTATCTACTTTACCACTATCATCCCTCCTATTAGCAGTCTTTGTCTCACACACACACTGAACAAATTTCTCTACCTTTCAGTGTTCTGCAGTTCGTTTTCTGGCGTGAAAATACTTCCCTGTGCAGGTAACAGAATGCATTTGCTGCTTAGATGATAGGTACAATTATTTAGAAATACCATGAGCACCATCAGTACGTTGCACACTTGAAGAGGGATATGAGTGAACTTTCACTAACAGAAATCTGTGTCTCGTACAACCACCGCGCCTTTGTTTTCCTTTTTAAAATTGTTTGAAATTGCGGGGTCTGATACGTTCGGGTGATAACGACCGAAATATATCCAGCAGAATTTTCTTTGAACAAGCATCAGCTTTATTGGTTTCTCATTGCATTCAGGTTTTCCCTCAGATGTGCTGACTTGATTGTACGTTAAATCTTATTGCACTCACCTGCAAATGCAAGAAGAGATGTTAAACTACCCGGAAATAGTATATATTGAAACCGAATCTTTTGCAACTATCAGAAATCCATAGCCAACATCAACCCATACTGGACTGGAGTTGAAAAAAATGGTGTTAAATAAAAAAAAAAAAACAATATTCACCAGAGAAAATATTTTTTGGCTGACTAATTTTTGTCACTGATAGAATATGTTTACCATCGTGAAAACGAAAAAGTTTTACATTACACATGCGTAAAATTAAACGGTACTCATGATCACATGAATATCTTTTTAGTTTCCATTGAATGGTGTGCGCAAACATCAATTGCTAAAGAAACCAGAGGCCTACCGATAGGCTACAGTACTTGAATTCGCCAAAGTTGTGTTACTTCGCCCGATACCAGATTCGTAAATGTGAAACAAGAAATCTCAACGTTAGTGTCTACTGTATTGTTGTTCTTTGTACCCTGTGGAGTTCCAGAAAATCATTATTATCTACTGCATTTTCAGGAATCGATGAATACATTTTCCACGATGGTCGAAGTTAATAATAATATAGTATTACTCTGTGATGACAGAATGTGAAACTAATAACTATTAACTTACAAAATAATCCCCTCCAGAACACATTTACTTTTTTCTATAAAATTCACCCCCCCCCCCGCCCCCCCCACTCTCCTCTCTCTCTCTCTCTCTCTCCTCATCCTCTCTCTCTCTCTCTCTCTCTCTCTCTCTCCAAGGGGGGAACAGCAGTCTTTGTTCCTACCTGAGCACTCATCGAAAAAATAAACAAGAAATATGGCCTGTGATGTATACGAGGAACATTACCGCGAACGGTGTAGGTGTGTAAGAAAAGAATCGAGAATATCCACTGATATATCAGACACCACTAAAAATTTGCTCTTCATAACTTCTGGGTAAGTACTTCGGAGGGGAACACACTTTACTACGTCCAGCGGCTGGGAAAATTTTTGAATTTTTTTTTTTTTTTTTTTTATGAAGGAGAATTTATCTGGATATGTTTTAATGAAACTGAATAAAAGCCGACCATATACTCAGATTCATCGACTCATTCATTGATCACGCATTGCTCTATATATTCATTATTTCTTTTTCTCATTATGATCTGAAAAATCTATCCAAAGATATGTTAACCAAGTTCCTTGGCCACCATTTCTCATTATTAGTTTTGTGAAAAAGCTGATTAAACAAACAATATCTTTTTGCAGGATATGAACTATTGCAACTAAAAAAAAAAAATCCACAGACAAAGCAGAGACATAAATGATCTGACATCTTGGAAAATTAAAATATGACTTTTCCCAGGATACTGCAGTTCTATTTTTGATCCATATCTCTATTTATTTATTAATTTGGTGCAAAGAGTTAGGATACAAATCTAGCGTTTTTGCATCTTTTTTATCTGATTCGCACAAACAAAAAAGACAACTGTAAATGTAAAAAAACAGCAAAGTGCAAATTATTATTCTTCAAGAACAAGGCATGATCCGATCTCCAGCTTACTTGGGACGTACGCAGGATTTTCCACTGTTGCATAAGTTGCAAACATTATATTCCTAACTTAACGTGGAGTGGTCCTCGTAATTAATATCCATAATTAGTACTACTTATACTAACAACAAGTATCAAATAAAAAGTGGAAACACAAAATAATTGAACAGAACTATAGCCTCTAAATTCAGTACATCAAATAAATTAAAACGTGATAAAATCTACGGAAAGGTAGCCCATTGTTTCACTAACGAAAATGAAGAAAATCTATATTATTTATTTGAAATCATTTTTCTCTACTGTTTAATAAGCACATTATTCATGTTTTACACGTCCATTCTAATAAATATATCATAAATATCCTATCGTAAAATTCCTGCATCTTTAACTCAAAGCGAAACCCCTTTTTCAGACCTTTTCAGACCTTTCCTACCCCCCAGCAACAACAACTACAACAACAAAGTATTTCAGAGGCTTACTCCCCGAGTAAGCGAAAATTGCGCCCATTCGTTTTCCCCCCCTACCATCAGCTTTGCTGAAATGTACATTTCAAAGCTGGGAGGTGAGTGATAACAGCATTCACGCTGGAATGCGGCAATAAATTCCTCGTCTCCCAACAAGGGTAAAATTGGCCCCATATAACTTCCATTTTACCATCAAACTATTTTCTAAAAAATATGAATAAAGCCATCTATTATGTGAGGTTAAGTGTTAGTCTATATATCTACCACCCTCTCCCTTACTTGTTATTGGAATGTGACCTCAAAATTATATACTATCTGTCACAAAAAACCATTTGCCTACTTGGTATTGGGATGTGATCTCAAAGTGATATACTTCCTGTAACAAAAAAACAAAAAAAAAAAAAATCTCCGCCTTCTTGTTATTGGGATGTGAACTCAAAATCATATACTACCTGTCCTCAAAAAATAAAAATAAAATATTCTGCCTTCTTGTTGTTATAGGGATGTGACCACAATATCACAACAATATACATTACTGCAAAAAATTATATTACATGGATCTCAGAGAGAGAGAGAGAAAGAGAGAGAGAACCCCTCTTTGTGAATCTCCACCGCACGGACTTCAGCCTCACAGTGAATTTGAATCTTATCTTCAGATGAAATTTAATGACGTCACATCCATGTGCTTCTGTGCAATACCCAATAATTCTCAAAAAGAGTACGTGACGTCAGGCAGAACGTTCTGGACCAAACTTTCGACGTGATCTCAACGCGATCGATGCAATAAGCTCGTGGCAAATCATATGATTGGCATGTTTAATAAACAAACGGATGGGCGGGAGCCTTCCTTCATCTCGACTGTCAGTGCGACTTATCGCTCGATGATAACTTACGAAAATCTTTATGTATCAGGTTCTTCATTGGGTGTTATGTATGGCCTACCAAAATTACACAAGGAGGGTATCCCTATGAGACCCATCCTTTCATCCTACACTACACCAGGCTAAATTCTTGACACCTGTATTAGAGAATCCTTTTAAAAATGAATATAATCTAACCAAATCTCTTGATTTTAAGAACAGTATTTTATGCCAGGACTCTGACCTAACCATGGCTTCGACATTGAAGCACTTTTCACTAAACTATCTGATTTATCATAGATTATATTTTTACAGAACACGATACTAGTTATAATGGCTTTAAACCTCATGATTTAAGAAAATTGTTAGAATAAGCAGTGCAGGACACTGCTTTCATTTTTAATGGACAGGTTTATTTGCAAATAGAGGGTATGGGTATAGGAAACCCCCTAAGCTGCACATTTTCCAATATCTTTATGCTCAAATCTGAAGGGGGACTGTTGGACAATATTGCCCTTCGTTTTTTAAACCACTTTTTTTTTATCGAAGGTATGTAGATGTACATGGCACTTTCATCATAGCGATTCCTTTTTGCAATATGCTAACTCTAAGCATCAAAATATTAAATTTACCTGTCAATTAAAAGAAAATGAAAAATTTGCCTTTTTAAACACAATGATTGTTCGTAAGGACAACTGCTTTAACATAGGCATCTACAGGAAACCTACTTTTACCGGCCTTGGCCTCAATTTTTATAGTTTTTGTGTTTATCATTTTAAATTAAATGCTTTATCAACACTCCTCCACAGGGCTATAAACCTAACATCAAGTTGGGAATTATTCCATGATGAAATAATATTACTTTGGGGATTTCTTAACAGCAGTTGTTACCTATCAGGCCTATTTCTTTAAATAATTTTTTTCATCCACCTGGTGCGGTCCATTTAGCACAGAAACTTAGGTACTATATCCTGTTACCTTATGTAAATGGTAGGATGATTTTGTCTTCGCTTAAGAAAATTTTAAACCACCGCTATCCAGCAGTTGATGCCAGATTCACTTGGGTGAATCCTAGAACTATTTGGTAGCTTCCTAAAACACAGAGAAATTGCCTTCCTTGATGCAATCCGGTGAGGTATATTTACTTAATTGCTGCCGATGTAATCAGCAGACCTACATAGGAAGTACGCGGTTGCTCAAAGTGAGATGTGATGCTCATGGAGGTGTAAGGCGGGCTACCTACTCACAGTCGAACTGGTCGTACGATGAGAACTGAGTGGGAGGAGACTCAAAAAACTAAATAAATAAATAAATAAATAAATTACTGCAACTCACGTTACCTCCCGGTCTGAACAAAGTCGTTAGTCTTAAATTGGTAGCCACATAGCACCACGGCAAAGAATATAGGGTTAACGGTTGGTTGTTGAAGAGAGAAAAACTCACATTTATTGCTTTTAAAGGAAATACAGGTAGCTCACAGAGATTGTTATGATTACGTAAGGATAGACGAGGTAACATCAAATTTTCTAGAAAGATTATAACGGTCGTGCAAAAGGACACATGCATAACGAAATCCACAACGCCCTATGAAAGGCCAAGTGCCAGAGACATGTTAAGCTATTTGGACAACACTCTGCAAGACCTACATGATATAAAAGATAAATAAAGCTTGTGTACATAGTATTTGTATCTTTGATCAAAAATAAACTTGCTTTTAGAAACTCACGATTGTGACTCTTTTGCAAATATACCAAATAGTTTGTAGTGTATCAACTTAGAGTAGAAAATTATAGAAGAGAAAAGGTAATAAATCTTTGTCTAACCAGCCATTACGCTACAGTATTTCGTAATCAGCACTACCTACAAGAAAATTATAAGGGCAGGAGGTTTCACTACGTCCCATCATGAATTTACTGTTGCATTGTCTCCAGTTCTTTACACCAGATGTCACGTGTTAACATTTTAGCATAATTTATATTCTGATTTCGTTAAGAAATATCCACAGTTTCTTTTCTTATTTTTTTCTTTTTTTACCTTGGAATATAATTGACTAAAAGTCCTGAGCAAGGCACCAATTTTTTATTTGTTTTGAGAGATTACTTGAGGTATTGTAAAATATACATTACTATTAAACATATACATATATACGCAATTTGGTACTTTGAAACCTTGTCGTTACTCCAGGATCTAGAAACGCTACTTCCTCCAGTCTCCAACATCACAGGGGTAAATGAAACATTTATGTAATTGAATTTTTTTTTTTCAATCATGCGGTAATTTGGTATTACATACCAAAATTTACAAAATTTAGTATGT
>NC_061109.1:7011729-7026729 GCF_015104395.2 Macrobrachium nipponense
CTAGCAATGAATAACCCAGATGCAGATGTTAAGACGAGAAGTTGTCAATGTCAATCCCACAGGAAAAGGATAGGCAGAAATCCGCACCGAGCGCTCTCACCTTTATTATTGAGGCATTGTCGTGGCACAAATGAAATTCGCCTGGTAAGATTACAAGGTAAACATAAAGATCTATGATTTTTAAGCATTATATATATATATATATATATATATATATATATATATATATATATATATATATATATATATATACATACATACATACATACATACATACATACATACTACATACATACATACATACATACTATTATATATTGCTACTTTCAAAATGCATGTTTTCCCCTCTTTGAAATGTCTTGTAGATTGTGTAACATTTTTTCAGATTCCTAGATAGCTTAGAATAGGATGTTTTAAATGTGTGTTCAGATTTCGCATTTACGTCTTGTAAAAGAATATATATATATAAACGTAAAGAGAGAGATCCTTGTCTTTTCAAAGCTGCAAATGTTTAACTTTTATGTCGACACTGTAGATTAGAGAGTCTGCGAGATCCGTTTGCTTCCCTACTCTGTCAGCGCGTTTGATAGCGAGAGAGTCGAGTCCTTGCATTGTCGTTAAAACATGTCAATCTTAATTATCGTTTACCCTCCGTTTCAATCGGGTACGTATCTGTTGAGCAGTCTTGTCTTGTATGTGTATGTATTTGCCGAGTACCACGTGCATGTTACTCATTTCTTTATGTAAGATTGCGTCAGATTTCAGAACTTTCTGGAAGCTTTCGTACCCAGAACGTATTTGTCATCTGCCTAGCCCAGTTTCCATGAGGGAAGAGATTTCATTCGATCTTAAGACCTCGAGGCAGTTAGATCTCTCTCTCTCTCTCTCTCTCTCTCTCTCTCTCTCTCTCTCTCGACATCGAGATTATATTAACGTAACGTAAATTGGTCACTCGTAACATTTTAGAATTTAATGTTTGATATTTCTTAGAATTTATTTAGTTTATTTAGTTTCTTTTATGGAATCTGAACAAACATTTCGTAACGGCGCCTGGTTTTTTTGTGAAAGTGTAATATACAAGCTGCAGCAAAAGAGAAAGAAAGAAGTTGGTATACTAAAAAAGGTAAAGTGTGTTATATTTTTATTAGTTGCAACTAATAATGGATAGGGAGTGTGTTTAACTAATAACGGATAGGAATTGTGTTTAACTAATAATTGATAGGAACTGTTGTCTGTTACGAAGGTTTGGTAAAAACTGTTGGTTACAGTGTTTTTGAATGAAAAAGATTTACACTTTTACACATTGCTGATATTTTTTTGTTTGTGTTTGTGTCTGTTCCAATGTTTGTGCACTTATCATTTTCTTATTGAAGTGTGTCTTTTTGTTTTATATTTTCATTTGCATTCACAATTTAATTGACTTAGTTATTTTCATTGCTTTATGATTGCACATTTAATTAAATTTAACACTTGTGAATTGATTTGCATTTACTTAGAATTCTTTTCAAGTTTTATTGTTGTTTAGCACTTGTGAATTAATTTCAAATTTTCAGTTATTGCCTAACACTTTTGAATTTTGATTGAGTTAATTTTCTTGAATTTTGTGATAAATTAATTTTGATTTAATTTTACTTAATTTGATTCAAGAATTAATTAAACTTTACTTTGTTTTCAAGTAACAGTAATTTTCCGTGATATTGTGAATTTCACTTATAAATTTTGAATTTGATAATAAATTTTTTTATTTAAAATTTTTATAAGTGTTTTCTTTATCTTACACCAGTATAAGTATATATGATTATGACTATATTTATGATAGGTAGAGACATAGAGTGGTAATTGATTTGCTTTCCTTCAATTTAATTGAAGTGACTTAGAACCAGGGAAGTACTTAGACTTCTGAAATCAGGGAAATACTTAAGACTTTTAAAGTTGTTGATGGAGTGATGCCCTTTGATTAATTTAATTACTTACAAGATTACCTCACACCTGTTTTGATGAACTTAGTCTGATTTTCTGCAATACTGGTAAGTGTTAAGGGATCACTGTTGCCTTTAGAGTATTCAGTCGTTTAAACGTGTTATGTGGGTTCAGGTGTCTGGCTTTTGGTGAGGTAATATTTGATGCATGGTAACCAGATATTTGGCACTTCGTAACAATACATACATACATACTGGGTGTTTCGAAATTAGAGCCCCCACCTCCACAGAACAAATGGAAAGTTATGAAATTTTCTGCTATAGCCTATCTCCAAGTACATTATCTTAAGTTTGTATGAAGCTATTTTTCATTTTACATTTCTTGTATTTTCAGGCTGAGTGACGGGATTAGATACAGCCATGGCTAACGACTCGGAGGAAATCAGTTGGATTGACCGAATCCGGGCTATAACCTTCAGAGAGGCCAGGGATGCTGGCGCATCCTTCATTTCACGTTCCTGGATAGCTAAATACGTTAAAAGAGATGAATACTTTGTTAAAAGAACCTGGAACAAAAATCCATATGACTGTCATCATGAAAAGAGTGAGAATCTTGGAAGGCCTGAAGTCCTTTCTCAGGAGTCAAAAGATATCATAGCAGAGGCAGTGGGTAGACCAAGAAAGTCTTTACGTAAATTGGCGCTTGAACTAGAAACAAAAAGGGGAAAAAAGAGAAGTTATAGTGCTGTATATCGTGAGTTGAAAAAATCTGGTATCAAGCCATTTCATGTTATCAGAAAGCCCAACATCACCCCACAAGAGAGAGAAGACCATTTATAGTTTAGTGATTAATTTCTTAAAGACTGTGATGAAGCAGACTTTCTCCATGTTGCCGCATCAGATGAATTCTTCATTTACACAATCAGGAAGCCAAATCATAAAAATGACAACATTTGGGCTGCAAAGTTGGATGATATCAGCAATGACATGTGCTATTGCCAAGTTGTGAAATTTCCTGAATGTTTGGGAATTTGTTTCACAGCTAAAAGGTTAATGTGGATCATCAAAGAAAAAGGACAGTCATGGAATGGCAAATACTTCAGAGAAACTCTGCTTACTGGTAGAGTATTTACTTTCCTCAAAGATCCTGAAAATTTGTTATCTGTTGAAGAAGTCACACTTTTGCATAAGGCACCATGTTTCAAGGCTTTTTAGACACAGGAGCTGCTTCGAAACAGTGGTATCGATTTCTTCTCATTAAGTGAATTTCCAGGTAGCTCCCCTGACCTTGTGTGTGAAAACATTGGTAGTCTCTTTAAGGATCGTGTTGAAGCACGCACAGTGAACTATGATGGTATACCAGGCCTTGATGACCTGCGCCCCCTCGATATGGGACCACCTTGACGTGGTGAGAGGGCTCTTGAACCCCAGGAATTAGTTCCCGGGTTTGAGTCCAAGAGTCATATTTTTTGTGTATTTTTATTTGGAGTAATATTGTGGAATTTTCTACCTTCTATAAAATTTATTGGACCAGACGAATGGGAAAACATATCACAGCTGGGATTGGGTTTATATCCGAAGCTAAATAGTGGGAGTTGTGGTAGGATCATCAGCTACCCAATAATTTTTGGACCTGAGAGATATCAGATTGATAACTCAAGGGCGGAACTATTCCTCAGGGCTGGACCACAGATTCCAGGGGGGTCTAGTCCTGGGGATAGGACTCTCTGCATTCTTTCCGGTTTGCCCATAACATGGTTAGGGTGGGGTTGATTGTATTCTTGTAATATTCTCAGTCCTAGTAAGCGGGTATGGTTAACACTTGCACACTCTAACCATGTTGTGCCATCCCCAGTGGGGTAGGGTAGGGACGCAGACATTTGGGAGTCGGCTCTCATTTGTGCCATTGGTGGAAGAATAAACTTTATGAAAGGCTGATGATATTTTTTTAATATTTTCAGGTTATTTTTTCTATTTTTTTTTTTATAAAGCCTATATGACTAGTAACCACAAGGATTCTAGTACCCCTGGTCCCTTTGATGATGATTTGGCAAAGATGACGACCCGTGACATGAACTTGACCATGGATATGGAATGCTCCAGTGGTGGTACTACCTCTCAGGGTAGCTATCACAAATTGAAAAGAAACTATTGTGGGAACACAGTGGATAGTTTGAGGGTGTTGCATGTAAAGCACATTCCCTTGGAATGTGACTATGAGACGCTCTTAGTTTCGTTTGGTAGTTATGGCAAAATAGAAGAATTGAGGATGAACTATGATGAAAGTGAGAAAAAATGGGAGGCAGCAGCAGTATCAATAACATAACGATTTGTAAAAAAATTGTCAAGGGAGCACTGACTGACAAGGCCCCTAAAAATATGGATACTTACAGACCATCACAATGGGTACAAGTGGCTCAGCCAAATTTGAATGATGATGACACCTATGAAAGAATACCAAAGCCTCCAATGTGGTTGGTAGACTGCTAGGGAGGAAAATTATAATTACTACAAATTTAGCAGATACATTAAAAAAAGGTTGGCTGTATAGACATGGGGAACACCTCAAAGTTTGGCAAAGGCAGTGACCTAATTCATGCTAAATCAAAGACACAGTCATACATGCTGACAATGAAGAAATTCGAGAAAGAGGATATGATAAAAGAAATTAGACCACGCATGAATTTTAGTCATGGAAAAGTAATGGTATTTGATAGAGACCTTTGTGAACTGACAGAAAGAGAAATATTAGAAATCAGTCCAACTTCTGTATAGCAGGTAAAAAAGGTTACAAAGGCAAATATGGTCATTTTAAAGTTTGAGGTCTCTGATGTACCATCTTACATCAATTTTGGAAATGAAAGTCTGTAATAATTGCTCAGCTCCTGAACATGGTCCTTGTTCGAAACAGTCAAAATGCATTAATTGTGAAGAGAATCATACCACATTCAATAAAAAGTGCAGCCAATATAAATATGAAGAGGCAGCTATATGTAAAGCTAATGCTGAACATATAAGTATTAGTTACGCCAGGAAGTTAATTGGTCAGACAAAGACTTACGCTATGGCTCTAAATTCTGTACCCCCTATGAAAACTAAAGCACCTCTACCTGCAGTAAAACCAAGAACTACTGAAACCCAGTCATCTGAGCTAGGTGATAGGCCGGCTAAGGTTGAAGCACCCCTATCCCAGAAAGATATGCCTGCTGATATAGACTCCTCTTCAGTTGATGAAATCCTCCCTTTGTCTGTCCCATCTCTTGAGCAAGAAACCCTCGAGGAAATGGAACAAGAACAAACTAGAGGGCCGAAGAGAAGGAGAACTCCTTCATCCTCTCCTCCACCTGCTCAAAGGATGGGGATATCCAAACCCCATAAAAAATGTAACAACAGTGAAGATGCTCCTGCCCCTGAAACAATCCAAGGAATCAAGTTCCTTGGATAAAAAGAAAATAGTAGTGGAAGTCCACTCTCCTCCATATCAAAAAGCTAATAAAAAACATAATCATAAGCCACATATCTCAAGACAATCTAAAGAAACTCTTATAAAGTCCCATTAGGAAAATAAACAAAAAAACTAGTATAGTTCAATATAGAATTTCCCTTGGTAGATCCTAGCACTAAAATTCAATCTGGACATTTTACAATGGAACTGTAAAGGACTAAGGACTCGTTCAGAAATTCTAAAGGTATTACTGAGTGAGCATAACCCAGGGGTTGTATGTCTTCAAGAAACTAAATTGGGGGATTCAGTATACAATCCAGGTGTAAACTATGAAATCTACAAAATGAACCCTACTGATGGGGATTGCACCCATGGAGGTGTTGCAATAATTATTACTAAAGCATTGCAACATTTTATGGTTCCCCTGAACACCCACCCAGCTTCAAGCAATTGCTATCCAGGCTACTTTTGACCGTGAAATCACAATCTGCTCTCTTTACCTTCCCCCAAAATGTAGGTTCACTCTTGGTGACATTCAAGGTTTAATCAATCAACTTCCTCCTCCTTTTTTACCTCTTGGTGATTTTAATTCTCACAATCCACTTTGGGGTGGAGGCTTTTTAGACACAGAGGGTAGGATCATTGATGACATTGTTAATAATAATGATCTTACACGTTTTAATGATGGTACTATGACATACCATAATCTCTACGCAGGTGGTTCATCTGCTATAGACTTGAGCATTTGCTTTTCTTCTCTCTATCTTGATTTTAATTGGTCTGTAGATGAGTTTCTACATGATATGATCACTTTCCCATTCATCTTAAGTTTGTGAGAAATGCCTCCGAATTATCCTATCAAATGGAAGGAAAAGGAAGCAGACTGGGTAAAATTTCAAGAAGGCATTAACCTATCACAGGAATTTGAATCCTTCAAATGCCCTATAAAGGCTTATGAGTACTTTGCCTTCGAAATATTGAATAGTGCTGAAAACTCGATACCCAAGACCAAAGGGAAACCACACAGACCTGCTGTCCCTTGGTGGGATAAAACCTGTTGTAATTTTAGGAAAATTACCAGGAAATGTTACAGGCGTTATAAATCTAGTTAGTCTGCAACAACAAAATCTACCAACGAGCTATGGCAAAACAGCGGAAATATTTTTAAAAAGTAAAAAGAGAATCCTGGCTTTTTTATATAAATGGCATAAATTCCAAGACCCCAACCAGATTGATCTGGAAAAAGATTAGAAAGCTAAGTGGCAAGTATGTTCTAACACCAACACCCTGTTTAAAAATCAATGGAGACCTTGTCGCCAAAGCCTAATGAAGATGCTGAAAAACTGGGTGAGCATTTCTCTGAAGTATCGAGTTCCAGGAACTATTCAACTCGTTTCCAGAATATTAGGAATTCAGCCTTTACCTGTAATTTAAATTCTGGAAATGGTGAATCTTATAATTCCAAGTTAACTTTGAGGGAATTAAGGGATGCTCTGTCATCATCTGTATCAGCATCCCCTGGGAATGATAACATTCTTTATAGCATGCTGAAAAATCTCCCAGAATCAGCTAAAACTTATCTCCTTAAAATCTTTAACAAAATATGGGAAACTGGTATTCTCCCCCCTTCTTGGAAGATTGTAATCATTGTTCCCATTAAAAAACCATTGAAAGATCCTCATCTTCCTACAAGTTATTGGCCAATATCTCTTACAAGTTGTGTATGCAAATTGTTTGAGAAAATGGTGAAATCTAGATTGATGTGGCATCTAGAAAAAAATGGTTTGTTGTCATCTGTCCAATTTGGATTCAGGAGAAATCGTTCCACTGTAGACCCACTAATAAGATTATCAACCCAAATTCAGCAAGGTTTCTCAAAACGCTGTCAAACTATAGGAGTCTTCTTCGACCTCGAGAAAGCTTATGACACTATTTGGCGTTTTGGTATAATTAAGCGTCTTCATGACATGGGAATAAGAGGTAATATGTTAAATTTCATCAGGTCATTCCTAAGTGATAGACTCATTAAAGTAAGAATTGGAAACGCCTTGTCTAATGCTTTTGAGCTAGAGGAGGGTGTCCCACAAGGCAGTGTGTAGAGTGTCACTTTATTTGCTGTGGCTATAAATAGCATTCCTGAATGTGTGTCTCCTCCAGTAAAGACATCTTTGTTTGTGGATGACCTTGCTATTTATGTCACTAGTTATGATGCTATTCCAGCTTGTTATTTTCTGCAAAAGTCAGTTAATGCAATCAGCAATTGGGCTGATGACAACGGCTTTCGATTCTCCCCTAATAAAACTGTGGCAGTTCGTTTTACTAGGTGTGCCCGAAAGGAAACCATCCCAAATATCAGGCTGAAAGACACACTAATACCATATGAGGAGGAGGTGATGTTTATAGGGATGATTTTTGATTAGAAACTAAGATGGGGTAGTCATATTGACTGAAAATTAAGGTGAAGAAGTCCCTTAACATTTTAAAAGTAGTTTCAGGTTTTAATTGGGGTGCTGATAAGAGGTCACTTTTACAGTTATATGACTGTTTATGTAAATCAAAGCTTGAGTATGGTTGCCAAGTCTACTCTTCAGCAAGTGCAAGCAAACTTAAGGAGTTGGATGTAGTTCATCATGCTGGTCTGAGAATATGCTCTGGAGCATTTAAAACATCTCCAGTTGAAAGCTTATATACCGACACAGAAGAGCTCCCTATAGACTTAGGTCGATAGGAACTGGGACTGCGGTATATGTTCAAATTAAGAGGTTCCCCAGAAAACCCTGCAGCATCTATTCTTAACCAAAACAATCCACAGCAGTTTGCAAATGCTAGAGCATCCAAGCCTTTTCATGTGAGAATTAATGCTGCAGTTGACAGTGTGTCTATTAAAGACCAAAAAATTAAGGCAATACATTGCTCTAAGCTGCCTCCTTGGTTGACCCCAGAACCATCGGTCTGTCAAAAAACTGTGGTTAAAAAATCTGTTAATGTCCAAGAAGTGAAGGCTTGTTTTCTTGATCATGACCGAAAGCATTCGGGTTCTGTTAAACTTTTTACTGATGGATCAAAGACATCAAGTGGTGTTGGTTGTGCTGTTGTTCCTGGTAATAACTCATATGTGGGCAGACTTTCAAATAATGCGTCCATTTTTACAGCTGAATTAACTGCATTAGCCAAGTCTCTTGAGATTGCTTCTACTCTAATTTCACCATATACTCAGATTCTTATAGTGCACTCATGGCCATTAAGCAATATAACCCTAAACATCCAATTGTTCAACGTATTCAAGAATGGTTATATAGGCTTGCTTCCAAATTCAAATCTGTCCATTTTATCTGGGTTCCTTCCCATGTGGGTATTGCTGGTAACGAACTTGCTGACCATGAAGCAAGAGATGTCATTAATAAAGAAGGCATTCTCTTCCACCATATTCCTTCCACTGACATGAAATGGACTGTTCGTTCATATGTTAAAAATAAATGGCAAGCACGTTGGTCGTCTCCCTGTCTGACCAACAATAAAAAGTACAGGAAGATCCGACAAAGTATTGAACATTGGCCCTCTGGTGTCCAACAAAATCGTAGGGTAGAAACTGTATTATGTCGTCTAAGAATTGGCCATACTCGATTGACCAACCGATTCCTGTTGGAGGGGGTACCTGCACCAGTCTGTATGCAGTGTGACTCTCCTCTTACTGTGGAACACATTATATTACATTGCCATAGTTATTCTGTGGCACGCCAGAGACATGGGTTAGTGGGCAGGGATATAGCAGAACTACTTGGTCCGGATGTAGCTTTTAATAGAATTGTTGGATTCCTTAGAGACATTAACCTTTTTAATGAAATTTAATATTGACCTCCCAGTACGTTGCAAAGTGTAGAGTATACACTAAAGTTGTTTATATAAGCATGCTTATATGAATATGAGTATGTTATGGTATGTGTATGTGTAAGTTTTTTACTCTTGTTTGCACTCATGAAATGCGAAGTTATAATTTCTTTGACGGATATCCGTTTTTATCATAATTTTTAAAATCGCCTGTATTTATTTAGCTTATAAAATCTTCAACGTAAATATTCATGTCAAACCAATTTCATTATAGCGCTGAATAATCCCTATGGATTCCAGTGCTTGGCTTCAAGCCTAAATTTCATATTCCATTCCATTGACGACCTGCGAAGAGAGGTGACCGAAGTGCTCAGGGAAATGGAGCTTGAGTCTCAGCTTTTTTGTGATTTGCCGAAATCATACTCCTCAAGAATGCAGGCTGTGGTGCAGGCAGATGGAGGCCACACAAAATATTAAATACTCAGAGAGAAACTTGAATAAATACCTGCTCTGAAATACTTTTGTTTTTGTCCATATCAATTTTAGTTTATGCCGTAGAGATTCTCACGTGAAAATGAAAAAATGAGGTACCAAGACTTTCAACTTTTATTCCAAAGTCATCTTCAGGATACTAAACAATTATAAGAAAACAGCTTACACAAGAAAGCAATATGAGGTCACTAATAACAATAAAACAAGTCAACAACCTACTTAAGTATGCAAATAAACGTTGTTCGGAACAGAAAACCTACTTAGCGGAAATATGCAGTTACTACAAATCGCAATACAAAACTATCTATTTGTAAAATATCTAACAACTCGTTTAACTTTAAATGATGAAGAATAAAGCTTTATAACAATTCGTCCATCTTAAAAAGACCATCGCTCATATTCATGTTGCTAAAAGAACTAATGAGGCATCCTTTAACTAACAATCTGGCATGCACTAATGTAGAGGTATATATATATATATATATACTATATTATATATATAATTATATATATATGTAGTATGTATATGTATTATGTATATGTATATGTATATGGTATATGTATTATGTGTGTATGATAGTATATGTTATGTATATATATATATGTATATGTATATGGTTATATGTATATGTATAGTATGTATTATGTATATGTAATATTGTATATATATATATATCTATTATAGTATATATATTACTATATATATATATATATATATATATATATAATATATATGTAATGTATTTGTGGTGTGTGTATGTAAGCACAGGGAAACTTCTGAAGACAAAAATCATTGCATGAAGAGTGATTTTTTTCGCTTTCTTGCCTGACTAAATGTAGAATTGAAAGATTCCGGGGCCCTTATAATTTTCCCTGTCTCACACCTTGAATTTTCATTCCTCATATATACAGATTAGTAAGGAATTTTGTTGGAATTTTCATTCCTAATAAGCCCATGGTCGTATGGTTTATGTTCGGGATTTCATTTTGTGTCATGAAAAGAAATTGGAAAATTATGTTTTTTCGAAAAAAATTTTGCATTTTAACTGCAGGCATATATTTTGCATTTTTTTTCAGTCAACCGGAAATTGATTAAACTGTTAATAATTGCTGTGGAATTGTCGTTGAGGGACGATAGATATCCCACTGTGAGGCCAAGGGAAATTGCCGATATAATTTTCTAAACGGTGTCGAATCTCGAGTTTAAAGGATTAATATAATGGTATTTTACGCTGAACATTTAATGCTTCACAGATTCAGCTATTTTTGAAGGGCGATACCCAGAATTTGTCACTGGAACTCGTTTATCATCTTTACTTTAGTAACAACCATCAAAACCAGTAAAACATGTACAACGTGGAATGCTGCATAAAACCATCAGCTGTGACCGGCAGCTCTCCAGTTGCTCACCTTAATGCGGTATAGTAAGGGTGCGTCCCATGGCTCTGGAAAGCCCTGCCAAGTGCACGATCATGGCTAACTTTAACATTGAATAAAATTAAAACGACTGAGGTTAGAAGGTTGCAATTTTGTGTGTTTGATGATTGGATGGTGGATGATCAAAATACCAATTGGCAGCTCTCTACCCTCTGTAGGTTTTTTAGATCTGATGGCGGCCGGACAGGCAAACCCAGCACAATAGTTTGCTTTTACAGAAACCTAAAATAAACAGAGATTAGAGTCTGTAGATTCTGTTTAAATATCATTCTTGTTTTGTATTTTGAAGTTGTTCACGGATGAGAGATATTTTTGCTTTGTGTAATGCTTTATTTTTGAATAAATAAGACCCGGATATAAACCAGCACAGCATAACTTTAGTCAAAATTAGATTTCTAAGCTTGCTGTATCCATAAACACCAGTAATCAGTGGTATATTAATAAATCAATTACTTCTTGGTAAAATTTCCTGTTTTGTTGGCTTGTCATCTCGACAAAGAGAGAAAGAAATGGAATAATAATGAGAAGGGATCCTCCTAATGACATTAGCCCAAAATAGCAGCTGGGTCTCTAAGAGTCAATAACCTGTTAAAATATTTTCCTTTTACTTAAAAATAGCTTTGTAATTCACTGCTTAGATTTTCTATGTCATTGACATAAGAATTTCACCAGTTAATGAGATGGGACGTGTATTGCTGGCTTTAATCATAGAGACTGAAACACGTCTTAAGGTGAGTTTACACTAGGCTTCACCACATGCTGCATATGTAAGACTCTTTACCAATTCCTCCCAAATTTTTGTTACCCCCGCCTACTGTACTGCCCATCAAGACCACTAACTCACCCTAATGAGCAGTCTAGTAGGCGGGGCTAACAAATATTTGGGCGGAGTTGGTAATGAGTCATATGTATGAAGCATGCGGTGAAGCCTTGTGTAAACTCACCCTTACACACTTACATTTGTCTCAACTTTATGACTGAATACGGGGCATGTGTCGGAATGGGAAGAGTAAGTGCCCTGAGAGATATCATCAATCCGCCATCAACGCCTTTGTCATTAGAGCTCTCTCACACTGCTCCTCTTTGAAGGACACACACGCAGAGCTGGAGCGTATTGCTCAGATTCTCTTCAGTAACTGACGTACAAATCAGGACGTGGATGGATGCATTTGAAGAGTCATGAATAGATGGCCCCATCAGTAACCTCGCCCCATCGCCCATTATGATATCAAGATCACCTGTAAGGAAATATTCCACAGCAGATATAACGAAGATGGTGGGGGGAGCCTGAAGTCCATCATTGAAGGCAACGTGGGCCCATGACAGAAATAGAAAAATCAGCAACTTGTGATGAGGTAGAACCTGGTCCCCTCCACACAAGATCCATCGAAGAGAACCAACATGGTCTACCTATACAATGCCCCGTCCGAGAATGTCTCAGCGCCTACACCAGTATAACTACCACGCGCTTCTTGTAGAGGATCTGCCATGCTTAGGAGGACGGCATATGTAATCATGCTTGTATCGTAATTCCTGAATGAAAATAGGTGACATCATCCCTAATATTGAAGTAATTGCCAATACGTCTGACCATCACCGCCTGCACCTCCTGGAAGCCTTCCAAATCGGGAGAAGCCGAGTTTAAATAAACTCTTGTAGATAATAATAATAATAATAATAATAATAATAATAATAATAATAATAATAATAATAATAATAATAATAATAATGGAAAAACATTCTTAGTAGCAAACTGAGAAAGTACAGAGGCTAGAGGGCTGCAAATTTGTAATGTTGATCATCCACCCACTAGTCATTGAACATATGAAATTCCATCCCTGTAACCTCAGTAGTTTTTATTTTATTTAAGGTTAAAGTTAGCCATGTATCGTGCGTCTGGCATTGTGCGCAGTACAGAAAACTAGATTGCCTTTTTTACTTTTAGCTATTGTCGCGTAAGTCCAAATGTATGACTTGATGTGTTGTGTGTCCTTGCATTTATTGCTTGAAGATATACAAAATTCTTTTATATACCTTTCACTGAAAATAATTACCAAGCCGTTTATTGGGCACCATGATGATAGCACACAAACACACACACACACACACAGAGAGAGAGAGAGAGAGAGAGAGAGAGAGAGAGAGAGAGAGAGAATATCGTGTTTCTTTACTCGAAGCTCAGACAACTTCTAGACCCCAGTAGCCAGGAAGATAATTATTTCCGGTTGACTGCTAGCCATAATAACATCATTTGTGCCATTAACCGAAATTAAGAACAATGGGAGAGGAAGGCCGGGGAAACTGTAGTATCTCTGGGCGAACAATGGTAGACTGGAAAATGTTTTGTAAGAGATGCCAAAAGTTACGAATCTGGATATGACAGCTTGGCCTTCTAATGGCCTTGGCTGCCCCAAATCGTCCGTTTGTACTGCCAGAGAAGGACGTTTGTTCTTTTGATTATCCGTTCGCTCTTAAGCCGTAAACGTTTGTCGTGAGCGACGAAAAGCTTTGTGTCTGTTTTAATTCTCCGTGAGAGGTTTCTCGGTAGATCCTTGACTAGCATTTCCTTTACGTTTCTGGGACTCTTTGTGTCTCTTGGAGGTTATTTCGACCTCAAGTTATATTTCATACTTTTTCCAGTTTCCGCCACTCTCTTTTTTTCTGTTTTGTTTATCCGGAAAGTTTAAATGCTTATGGATTTGGATTTAGAGAAGGAATGAAGGAAAACCATTATATAACAAGCCGGTTATGAAGGGATTTCTAGAATTCACGTCTTGAGTATTGCAAAAGACGTGTCTATCGCCGCCTTCATTACCGTCGGCCATTTTTTCCGCATTAGAAGAGTGTATGAATCATTATGTTGACTCCCGAAAGATGGAATTTCTACTGTTTTTTTGTCAGAAAATCGGAACGGAAGGATTTGTCGCAGATCAGGAGAGAAATTTGATCTCTCCTCATCGACAGCTTGCTCCTGCAAAATTATGAAAAAGAAAAATATAATGTAGCCCATTTCTAAATAAAGTTTTGTAGCTTTATTTTGAGACAGACAAACGTGGCTTTACTTCAGGTGTGAAAGAGCACCTCATCAGTGAATGTTGAGCCCCCTTCTGGAAATTCTTCAGAGGTTTTCAGTGGTTTTGATGACTTATTTTCCCGTGTTATATTCAATCACCAGGTTTTGACGCAGTACCTTTCGACCTGCGAAGCCCCTATCTGTTTCTCTCTCGCCCTCTGTCCTTAAGAAGTAATGAAAGAACTAAGTCGTTTCTCGCGTAAATAGCTTGGCAATTACTTCAGACGATGCCCATGATGAGAACAAAACTTTAATATATATGATATATAAAAGAATTGTCAGTGGAGTGGATTCTGTTACTTCTGTCGTAGTTAGAAACTAACGTTCCTGTTACACACACACACACACACACACACAAACAAACAGTAATTTAATATGCTACTTTCAAAAGAAAATATGATCAAAGAAATAATTTCTTTCTGTAAACACATATACAAATATAGCAAGCTAATTAAAGACTTCCATACCTGCAGAGCTTTCATATTCACTCAGAGAAGCCTAGGAAGCTAAACAACGTTGTGTTCCCCCTAAATCAAACGCCAAACTATTTAAATCTTTAAATCTAACTACATTCAGAGAAATCTTAAGGCTTTATGTAATCAAGAGGGTCATTTGTAACAATAAAAAGGATGATAACAAAACCAGACTATACCTGTTCTATCCACCGATATATATTATTTATTTATTCGTACGTAGCCCGAGTTCTATCCCCACTTCTGCTAATGGGGAATCAGAGGAATTTCTTTCTTGTGATTAGAAATTCATTTCTCGATATAATGTGGTTCGGATCCCACACTGAGCTGTAG
>NC_061109.1:7034229-7036729 GCF_015104395.2 Macrobrachium nipponense
CTCTAGTACCATCCTTTTTGACCCTATGACGAGACCCTTGTGGGAATGTTGGGCAGTGTGAAGTATCTTATGGTTCTGAGGACTAAGGAGAAGAAGTGGACGGCGGGTTTCTGCAAGACGTTCCCAAATAGATTCCATGTCGTTAAACTTATCATTAGTTAATGCTCGCTGCTTTGTTGTCCACAACCTTTCAAATTTCAACAAAGCCTTTCAGGTGAGTGTTGGTCTGACAAAGATCAGTTTTTTATTTTATATGTATTATTTACTTTCGTACGCGTCCACAGCATACCTCCGGCTCCTGGCAAGTTCAAATAGCTGCCACGGCGAATCTAATTAAAAAAAAAATAGTCTCAAGTAAAAAAAGTCACATAAAAAAACGTCACAGAAATAAAAGGTACATTGATCTTTACTAGATAAGAATCTCCAAGGGTTTTAACACGGTATGTATCCTCTTTTGCGTCGTGTTTAGTACATGTCCGTCGGGGAAGACAGTAAAAGCATAAACAAATGATTATAAATCTCATTAAAGATAATGACCTCTAAGAAATATTGTAAATTTTTCTCTATGCCTTTATTACCAGCTACCGTAAATTAACGTGCCTTTGTTTCCTGTGACTTTATTTCCTAGCCAAAGTTGTGACTTTCTTTCCTGGGACTATATCCTAGCCAAAATTGTGACTTTTTTCCTGACTATTTCCTTGCTAAAATTGATACTTTTTTCCTGACTATTTCCTAGTCAAAATTGCGACTTTTTTCCTGACTATTTCCTAGTCAAAATTGCGACTTTTTTCCTGACTATTTCCTTGCCAAAATTGATTTTTTTTTTTTTTATTTTCCTGTGACTATTTTCTAGCAAAGATTGTGACTTTTTCCCGACTTTATTACCTGCCGCCGCCACGGCACCATTCCGCTGGCATCATGAAAACACATGGATTAATTCCTCCAGTAGCAGAAGCAGAGATGGGGAGTATGAGGAGTAGAACGTTGTTTCCAACTGGATGTCTTGTACAGGGTTAATAAGACACGAAATTAGCCTCCGTGAGTCTAAAAGTGATTCTGTGTCGTCGCCGGCTGGAATCTTGGTATCTGTCCATCGCACTAAGAGCGAAGATGATGTCAGGTCAAAAACACAGATGATGGCTCATAGAGGCCAATAAATATTTTCAAATCAATAAACAATTTCTTACCAAAACGAATGCTTTAGTGCCAAGCACTAGTTAATATAGCTTTACCGAAGTCGGCACTAGTCAGGAATTACTCTAAGGATGGAAATTAACCACGCTGTTATCAGACATCAAAGGTTGTTGCGTAGCCCTCAACATCAACATCGGATACAGTGATTACGAGTTATTGCACGACTGAAAACGCGACACTCATATATCGTTAACATCAGTGTAGGTATGTCACGTTTCTTAAAGATAATACAAAAGCTTTTTTGCTCTAGTAGAATTATATCCAAAAACTGGGATTAAATATAGCAAACCACCTCTGGCGCCGTTGTTACGGATATACAAGGCATGGGGTTGGAAGTGTTCCTCTGACGTGACTTCTGGTACCATCGGTGATTTCATCTTTATTCATCTGAACATGTTAATGATAAGGTTAATTGGAGCTAGACTAAGGTGTTGTGTCTGGTGGTTTAAACAATACTCATTTCTCAGGAGTGTTGCTGCCGATATACGTTATGCACGAAAATGCTATACAGTGGTTTGAAAAGCAAAGCAATTAGCAAACCGTTTAAGAACTTATTTGAGGAGTGATGCTCTTTGAGTGCTGGGTGTCTAAATCAGGCCAGGGCATGATAGAGGCTAGGCGTACGGAACTGGCAATACTTCCTTCGAGTTATTATGAATCTTAACCCTTTTGAGCAACAGCAGATATTCAGGCACTTTTAGGGAGAAATCCAGCGCTAAATGGGATTAATATTAACTTTAAAGGCTTCTGTTATCTTCAAAGGGCCGCCGTTCCGAGGGTGATAAATGAAATTGCTTTTGTTTTGTAGCAAATAATGACTTAAGCGAGAATGATTATATAGATTAACTTTAAGTAAGGAATCGTGTGAATTGTCCCACGAGAGGGCATTTGAAATCCCAGAGAAAGAAGGATGCCTGAGAACAAGCATGTAGCTGTGAAAACAATCGTTTGAGGGATAATAGATAAATTATGTAAAAATGATGAAAAAATGGGGAATATAATTGAGTACTAGTAGTAGACAGAAGTAGCGTGAAGAAAATAGAAACGGGGGACTCTGCATAGGTAGAAAATACAGAGAATCTTTCTCATATTTTCTCGAGTTTTTGATAGGCGGAATCGATCGAACTCGGTTTCATAATTGGTTTCGCTGCAAACACAGCGAAATAGCCTCGCCGGGCTTCAGTCATTTTCCTAGGACCAGCGTCATTCTGGGAAACTTTCCAGTCAGGAATGTGTTTTCCGTTAATGTAAGAGTCCTGGCGCCCAAATTCCTAGTTTTCATGTTCGCTCACACGCAATCAAAGCG
>NC_061109.1:7044229-7049685 GCF_015104395.2 Macrobrachium nipponense
CTTCGCAACAGCCAATCAGGAGCGTCGTCGTAAGGGACTGGACATCAAATGCACGGTTGATATGAATATACTATTTTATCACAGATGTTGGTAATGACTGCAAAACAAGCTCATTTATATTGACTGAGATTGTTTGACTACTCAGGAGATATATGATTGTCCCAAATATGTCGAGGATTATAAAGAGCATTTACTAAATTGATTCATTTCCTTAAGCAAAACGGTCGATGAGATACCATTCATTCATCATTTAGTTATTTATTTTACGTGTGGAAACTCTTCACTTTGATTGGTGCAGTGAAACGGTCGTGCAATTGTCACCGCTTAAAAATAGGAAAATTATGTTTTGACTCGTGTGCTATTAGGGAAGATGAAGACAGAAACCAAAACTGGAAAAATAGCGAAAGTATAGCAGCAGGGTATCCTCATCCTCCAAGCGATGTATACTTATATATGACGATTAGTTACCAGAGCGCTGTGTTCGAGGTAATCCCTGGAATCCCTCCCCAAATGGAAAGCCTGGCATCAATTCTGCTGATAAATCCAGAGGAATCAAGACGAAGGCATTACCATTCGCTGAGTAACGTGGGTTCTAGAGTGGCCTCGGTCTTGAGTTTTGCAATATACTGGATAATATATATATATATTATATATATATATATATATATGTGTGTGTGTGTGTGTGTGTGTATGTGTATACTTATATATATATATATATATATATATATATATATACTATATATATATATATTCTTCATCACTGTTGGGCTTTTCCTCGGTGTAATAGGCATGGGGATACGGAAGGACATGGTGCATTACATTGGTTTCTCTATTGGCTAGCAACGATTCGAGACAAAGTCCCATCTTCAGGCTAAAGGCAAGAAATAAATGTTACATTAATACAAAACATTTACAAAAGAAAGCTAACGTAAAAATATTATCAATTAGACTTTACAGGACGGTGGAAAAAATCAAGAAGAGGCAAAGAACAGAGTGACCTGGCTTAATGCTACATACATAGGTACTGAGGTGGTATAGTTGTTAAGTGCAGGTACCAGTTTCTTAATTGCCAAACTTTCAAAAGCGAGGAGATGGTGTTTATATGGTGACATCATAATGACCTTACAGATTCTGGCGTGATTCCGAATATTTGATTGTTTAGGGCTGGATAATTTGCTGCCCCATCGGTAACTGAGGCCGCCACTCACGTCAATGGGATTAATTTGTAATACCCGATCGAAATGGGCGGGGTTTTAAACAATAAGTTTGAATGTGAGTGGGGTGTTTTTTAGTCAAGTCAGATCTGATGAAGCCCGGAAGTCAAGCCGGATCAACAAACATTACAGTTGAGGTTTGAATGAGCAACTCACGGTCCGACACGACAGTCAAACAGGGGTTTTTCAGATGAAGTCGTTCAGAACTGATAGTTTGACCTTGAGTGGTGTCTTCGACGAGGCTTGATGAGCTAGGAGGTTTATTTACCAAGAAACGGCACAGAAGAGGATATCGTTCAACATGTCAGACTTTCTATAGATAAAGAGTTCTAGACGGGGTTCTTCGAGATTTATAAATCTTAGCAATGTTTGTGAAATATAAGTAGAGAATATTCTAAAAAACACAAGAAAAGATGCAGGGTATCAGTCGCTAATTAAGAAACTAAAGAAAAAGTTTCCTGGTGAACAAGAAGATGAATTATATATATATATATATATATATATATATATATATATATATATATATATAATATATGTATATGTAATATGTATATGTATATGTATATATGTATGTATATGTATATGTATATATGTGTGTGTATGTGGGCATATAGTATATGTATATATATGTTTATGATATACTATATATAATATATATATATATATATATATATATTATATATATATATATATATATTTATATTATATATATAATATTTTTAAGACAAATAATATTTTTTAACACCACGATTTTTAGGAAAAGAACGTTCACGGGCTTAAGAGTCAAATTTGTATAGTTTTTGTTCTTTTAATTTTAAAATTAATTCTGTTTTTACTCTCTTCCACAGGGCTCTTATGCAAACTTCTGATTGGTTTCTGTTCCAAGATGAGATCGCCTTTCTATGCAAATATTTTAAAGAAAACTGCTTCCCATCTGAACTGGTCTTTAAGACACTTCGCTTGCTTTTAGACAAGTACTTCTCCCTAAGAATTACAAATTTTAATGTTCCTAAATTGAATTTTTATGCTAAGTTCCCTTTTTTATCAGATGATACTTTTAGGAAAACATTTTCCCAACATATCCAAAATAAGTTTGGGGCTATTAAGGTTCATTTGATTCCCATAAATCCTGTTACCATTGGGTCATTATTCAAGTTTAAAGATCGTCTGCGCACTAGTATGTCCTCCGGGTGTGTGTATAGCTATAATTGTCCTAAATGTAATTTAGGAACTTATATTGGATCCACCAGGAGGCCTCTGAAGGTACGCATAGATTCACATCGGGGAGTAAGTTATAGGACTGGCAGCAAAATTGCAAACCCAGAGTTTTCTAATATAAGAAATCATTCGAAAATATGTAAAACATCCATGGAAAACAAGGACTTTACAGTTGTAGGACGAGCTTCCAACTGCCACGATTTGACAATCTTAGAATCATTAATGATCAAACGACTCGTCCCCTTGTTGAACAGCCAAACCTCTGCTGGCACACTGTACCTCTCTTAGTTTCTTCCTTTTATCTTCAGTCTTGGCATTGCCGCTGAATAGGTTGGTCCAGTTTTACTTTACTTGAATATTTCTTATTAATTAATTTATTATTTTTTTTTTTAACTTAATTTTTGTCCTGTTTAGTTAACGTTTTTTTTGTTTTTAAAGGTGTCCTTTTAGTCTTTTTAATATTTTAAGTTTGTAATCATTGTGCAACTTATATTTTTCAAATTCTTAGCTTTATTGTTTTTTATTTTATGCTATCTGTACAGCCCTCGAAAATGTAATGAAGACATTACGAAACTTCGGGAATAAATTGACCCTTTTAGCAAGTCTTTGTCCTTCTCCTCATTGATATATATTTATATATATATATATATATATATATATATATATATATATATATATATATATATATATATATACATATCTATATATATATATATATATATAATATATATATATATATATATATATATACACACACACATATATATATATATATATATATATATATATATATATATATATATATATATATATGATATATATGTGTGTATATATGTATATATGTATATATGTATGTATATATATATATATATATATATATATATATATATATATATATATATGTATATATGTATATATGTATATATGTATGTATATATATATATATATATATATATATATATACATATATATATATGTATATATCTATATGTATATATCTGTATATATATATATATATATATATATATATATATATATATATATATATATAACTGAATCACGAAAGTTAGGAAGGTGATAAATCCATAAATAAAGATAAATGCCACGAAGGAAAAGTAAACGAAGGAGGTCTGCAAGATCTTTCGACTTTAAAAGTCCTTTACTGAGCAGATACTGACATAAATACGAGAAAAGACGATACATGAAGGTTCGTATAAACTGACAGATAGGATTATTAAGGGATTAGTACCTAGAATCCGACACACCTGGGGAGATAAGAAACCTTCCCAAACAAGCATAAACAATGGGTGCAATTAAAGGTTTAAGACAACAATCTCAGATACAATTTCCAGACAATTAAAGGATTATAGTGACAGCTATTCTGAAACTTGGTAAAACAAAAAATCATATTCACAATACATGACAGACATACATTACAACAAAATTTAATAACTCTAAGGCAACTGATGTTTATTTAAGTCAGTAATTATATCTTTGAGGTCATTCTTAAACATGTTACAGATACAAGGGTCTAAATGAAAAAGGCACGACTAACATTGAAATTACAATGAAAAGTAGTTGTATTAAATTAAAGCAGATTCTAAAAGATTTAGTGATTTTTTTAAGACATCTCTTGACCATGCAATTACTGAACTATCAATCCAATTAATTCGGTGTCGTTTTCACTTAAATGAATGAATAATGCATTAGATTTTGCCCAGTTTTACAGAGTATTTATGCTGGCTTAGCCTTACTTCTAAGCCTTAGCTGGACTGTCCGAGATAGAATGACGGACAATCCATACATGGAATTTTATATATTATGTTGTTGCTTTCTCTGGGGCCATTTTTTATTAACATTCTTTTTAGTGTATTATAGGAAAAAACAAGGTTGACATTAAAAGCTTTTAACAATGGTTTAATGGTTTCAAATCCGTAAAATAAGGCAAACTAAGAATGTTCTTAGATTTTTGTTCTTTCTGTGTGTTATTTACAGTATAAAACATTTTGTGGGCTTTATTATAACAAATTTGGTTCTAATATATGTGAAGGATAGCATAAATCCTTCCCTATTTTTCTTATGTATTCAATTTCTTGATCCAAATATTGTGGAATGACAATTCGCAATGCTCGTAAAAACATAGAGGAAAAAATTGATATTTTTATATTAAGATGGTGGCCTGAGAAGAAATGAACATAAGTTAAGTTGTTAGTCGGGTTTTCCTATAAATACTGAATTTACATTGAAATGGTTCTCTATGTATCAAAACGTCTAAGAAGGGAGGCAATTGTCTTTTTCTAATTCTAGAGTAAACTTAATCGATGGTACCTGGTTATTTAATTTAGAGAGTAAATCATTTACATCAATACCGACAGGAAGAACAGCTACAACATTCATCAACGTAACGATACCACTTTACAGGAATATGAATGATATTAGGTAAGTAGCGTTTTTCAAAGAATTCCATATACAAGTTTGAGAGTAATGGTGATAAAGGATTTCCCATTGCCATGCCAAAAATTTGTAGATAAAATTCACCATTGAATATAAACTTACAATCACAAATGCACAAACTCGTGAGTGAAATAATGTGACTTTATAGACAGAGGTAACTTCATGCTGAGTTAGTTCATTACTAAGATATTCTAAAATAGAGTCTATAGGGACTTAGTAAAAAGAGAACATACATCAAAACTAACGAATCTATCAGTAGGGCAAAGAGCAATTTTGTTTAAATTATCAGCTAAATCTAGGAGAATTATTAATAAACTGAGAATCGGAGATGGTTCCAAGTAACGGGGGCAAGATCTTAGTGATATATTTCGAGAGTTTATATGAAATTGAACCAACAGTACTGATAATAGGCCGCATAGGGTTATTTTCTTTGTGCGTTTTGACTAATCCGTACAAGTAAGTAGATATATATATATATTTTTATATATATATATATATATATATATATATATATATATATTATATATATATATCTACTATTTTTCGCATTTCTGCACATACTAAATTTTG
>NC_061109.1:7052685-7055185 GCF_015104395.2 Macrobrachium nipponense
AAGTGTCTTAAAGACCGGTTCAGATGGTAAGCAGTTTTCTTTAAAATATTTGCATAAAAAGGCGATCTCATCTTGGAACAGAAACCAATCAGAAGTTAGCGTAAGAGCCCTATGGAGGAGTGTAAAAAACAGAATTAATTTTAAAATTAAAAGAACAAAAACTATACAATTGACTCTTTTTAAGCCCGTGAACGTTCTTTTCCTAAAAATCGTGGTGTTGAAAATATTATTTTGTCTTAAAAATATTATATAATATATATATTATATATATATATATATATATATATATATATATATATATCTATATATATATATATATATATATATTATAAACATATATATATATATACCCACATACACACACATATACATATACATATGCATATACATATACATATACATTATATATATATATATATATATATATATATATATATATATATATATATATATATATATATATATATATATAACTCATCTTCTTGTTCACCAGAACACTTTTTCTTTAGTTTCTTAATTAGCGACTGATAGCCTGCATTTCTTTTGTGTTTTTAGAATATTCTTTACTTCTTATATTTCACTAACATTGCTAAGATATATAAATCTCAAAGAACCCCGTCTAGAACTCTTTATCTATAGAAAGTGCAGACGTGTTGAACGATATCCTCTTCTGTGCCGTTTCTTGGTAAATAAACCTCCTAGCTCGTCAAGCCTCGTCGAAGACACCACTCACGGTCAAACTATCAGTTCTGAACGACTTCATCTGAAAAAACCCCTGTTTGAATGTCGTGTCGGACCGCGAGTTGCTCATTCAAACCTCAACTGTCAGGTTTGTTGATCCGGCTTGACTTCCGGGCTTGATCAGATCTGACTTGACTAAAAAAACCACCCCACTCACATTCAAACTTGTTTAACCCCGCCCATTTCGATCGGGTATTACATATCCCATCTGACGTGAGTGGCCGGCCTCAGTTACCGATGGGGCAGCAAATTATCCAGCCCTAAACAATCAAATATTCGGAATCACGCCAGAATCTGTAAGGCAGACTTAAACTGTAATAACTTTATGGTCATTATGATGTCAACCATAAACACCATCTCCTCGCTCTTGAAAATTTGGCAATTAAGAAACTGGTACCTGCACTTAACAACTATACCACCTCAGTACCTATGTATGTAGCATAAAGCCACGTCACTCTGTTCTTTGCCTCTTCTTGATTTTTTCCACCGTCCTGTAAAGTCTAATTGATAATATTTTTACGTTAGCTTTTTTTTGTAAATGTTTTGTATTAATGTAACATTTATTTCTTGCCTTTAGCCTGAAGATGGGACTTTGTCTCGAATCGTTGCTAGCCATAGAGAAACCAATGTCCTTCCGTATCCCCATGCCTATTACACCGAGGAAAAGCCCAACAGTGATGAAGAATACACACACACACACACACACACACACACATATATATATATATATATATATATATATATATATATATATATATATATATTATCCAGTATATTGCAAAACTTAAGCCCAGGCCACTCTAGAACCCACCTTACTCAGCGAATGGTAATGCCTTCGTCTTGATTCCTAGGATTTATCAGCAGAATTGATGCGAGGCTTTCCATTTGGTGGGGAGGGATTCAAGGATTACCTCGAACACAGCGCTCTGGTAACTAATCGTCATATATAAGTATACATCGCTTGGAGGATGAGGATACCCTGCTGCTATACTTTTCGCTATTTTTTCCAGTTTTGGTTTCTTGTCTTCATCTTCCCTAATAGCACACGAGTCAAAACATAAGTTTCCTGTTTTTAAGGGATGACAATTGCATGACCGTTTCACTGCACCAATCAAAGTGAAGAGTTTCCACACGTAAAATAAATAACTAAATGATGAATGAATGGTATCTCATCTACCGTTTTGCTTAAGGAAATGAATCAATTTAGTAAATGCTCTTTATAATCCTCGACATATTTGGAACAATCATATATCTCCTGAGTAGTCAAACAATCTCAGTCAATATAAATGAGCTTGTTTTCCAGTCATTACCAACATCTGTGATAAAATAGTAGATTCATATCAACCGTGCATTTGATGTCCAGTCCCTTACGACGACGCTCATGATTGGCTGTTGCGAAGCCAATCACAGGGCTGGAAAACTCTCAGTCTTTCTCGGGAGTTCGCATAGGTAGGATGTATGTTCCACCTCTCCTAAGGAATACTTTTGAAAGACGTATCCCTCAGGAGAGGTGGAACATAGATCCTACTCATGTGAAACACTCTTGAGAGACTGAGAGTTTCTAGTCCTGTGACTGGCTTATCAACAGCCAATTGGGAGCATCGTAAGGGACTGGCCTAGACATCAAATGCACGGTTGATGTGAATCGACTATACATCTCTCATTTGTTCCTTATTATATTACCCCCTAGGGGATCACATGCACGTAGGGACAGTTTGATCCCCAGTGGCTAGTACTAAACACGGAGAAATACATTTGA
>NC_061109.1:7062685-7075185 GCF_015104395.2 Macrobrachium nipponense
TCCGACCCCAAGGAACAACACACAAGACAAAGACAAAGAAATAGTGATATACCATCAGATACCATACAACAAACACCACGAAGATGAAAGGAAAGCCATCCTTGGTATACTGCGAAGAGGAACCACCCCCCTAGCGCCATATAACAAAATAACAGCAGGTTTACTGCAAACCAAACCTTACGGCCTCTTTGGTAATGAAAAATAGTACGGCCCCCATCGACGGAGAAAGAGGTTAAATCTGATATAGTATACAAGTTTGTCTGTGCTGACGAGCAATGTCAGTCCCCCCAAAAATGCTATATCGGACACACAACCACCACACTCAAACGTCGCATGCAGGCCCACAGAAACCAAGGAGCCATTCATCAGCACTTTGTGGATACCCACAATAAAAAAACCATCATTACAAGAACTTCTCACAAACACCAAAATAATACACAAGGAAGGCAACTACAATCGTTTATTGATATCAGAAGCAGTCAGCATCGCAATGCAACGTCCCAGCCTTAACATCCTCGTGTAGGAGGCAGACCTTCAACCGCGTGCAACAAAACCCCCACACGCGGACAGGAGCGCACACTGACTTTCAATGAATTAAACATATATGTAATTAATATATATTTATGTATTATGTGTATAATAACTTACTTTCAACTTTTTTTATATAATTTCTGTTGTTAACATATTTATTTATTTGTCTTATTTTATGTTTCACTATAGTCTTTTGTAAATACTTAAAACTAGGTATCTGGCAATTGTACTACCTTTCCGTCCTCATGACGTCACAAAACGCATGTAGGCTCATATTTGTATCAGTACGCTTGAAAACGTCAATACGTATGGGTTGACGAAACAGCTGTCGCGTGTAAAAATACTGGAGTAAATGGAAGAACCCCATTATGTGTCCATTAGTAACCTGAACAATGAAGTAAAGAAAATAATTAGAAAATATGAAGCAATTTCAAAAAAGCTGGTTAACAGTGAGAAAGCCATTCTATTCAATGAATGTTGTATCCGTGAAAAATTGTGCCAGAAGTATATAATATATATATATATATATAATATTATATATATATATATATATATATATATATATATATATACATATATATATATATATATACATATATATATATATATATATATATATATATATATATATATATATATATATATATACTGTGAATAGAAATGAATAGTTACCGATACATATTGATATATAAAAACTAAGTATATCTTAGTTTAACCACACCACTGAGCTGATTAACAGCTCTCCTAGGGCTGGCCCGAAGGATTAGATTTTTATTTACGTTGCTAGGAACCAATTGTCAATGACCAGAAATAAATTCCTCTGGTTCCGCATTGGCGGTGGAGGGGAGCGAACTCAGTCTTCCAGATCGATATGCGAGTGTGCAACCCACTAGAGGGATTAGAGGAGAGGACGTTGATATATAAATATGACAACAGAATACTAAGAGTTTTTCTACCGAGGATCAAAGAGAACAACGAAACCAATACCATACTTCAACCTTCCACTTACAAAATTGTGCAAGAATGTAAAGAGAAATTCCCCAGCCACTACAAAGGGCTCATATCTTTTTGCGCCGCCAATATTCTAGATAACGTGTTTCCTTAGCGGCCATGATGTCGACAGGCTTCCGATAATCACGTTACATAACACATTTCACCTATTCGGAGCAAGTAACCCTATCCAAGGCGTATTCTGCTTGGGATACTCGACAAGATTATATTTTCCAGGCGAAATGTTTGACTCTCGTAACATTATTAGAACCATTGTTTCGAGTTTTCCTTTCACGCGTCTCAGGAGGTGGATGTCTTGCTTGTTTTTCTTCTTATCCTTTTTCACATTTTCTAAAAAGATTTGTGCATGTATTTATATACATATATCCAATGTAGCATGAAGGAGCACCTGCTTGAGAGTATCCTTAAATCCACAGTAGAGAGTCAAACTGGGACTCTGAACAAGTACTTTCGCAGTTTAATTGCACATTATCAATAAACTACGAAAGCTCTTGTTCAAAGTCCCGGTTTCACTCACCATCTACCCTGGATTTAAGGATATATATATATATTATATATATTATATATATATATATATATATATATATATATATATATATATATATAATCAATTGTGCATTCACATACTAACATTTCCGTCATTTTCTATTATGCTTTCCTGCTTCATCACTCGTAAGTTTAATTGCTCATCAAATATTTTATACTTCATGCAGTTGTTTCCATCTGTAGCCTTCAACGTGATCTGCTGTTTACAAGAAGCTGGGAACTCCTTCATCAACATTTTCGTTATCCGTATTAGGAAACATTTTTTCCACTGATAGTAAAGGAGTGTTTCATTACTGATTTACTGATATCAAGCAGACCTGTATTTCTTGATATCCAATTCCTAGCTCTGTTACCATAAGCAGTCACATGGTCTGTCAAAAAAGTTTTGAACCATTTCAGAGATTTAAAAGGTCTTTATTCTTAACATATTATAGTCATTGCAAACATGTTTAAAAAGCTCTTGGCTAAAGGTGAGCTTTTGGCAGTTATATAAGCGTGATTTTGATATTGCGAATATATCTCAAATAGTTTAATATTTTTTTGTTTTTGAACGCCATCTCTAAAACTTCCATATTACCATAATTACAAACCAAATTGCCACAGTAGTTGGAAAGCCAATGTTACAGAAAAGGAAATCAAGAGGTATAAGAATAAAGCATTAAAGAGAAATGAAGAAAACAATGATAAATAACAAAGTGAACAAGGCAATAATGAATACAGCGAGGTGAAAGTCATGTTAGCAAGTTCTACAAAAAGAAATCCTTGTATATAAATCTGCTTGGTAAACAAACTTCACTAAAGAAAGGGAGAAATCTGTTTCACGAATGCAAAAGGTGATGGCTATTATGAATCGAAAGGAACATAAGCCAAAGACAAAGCACTGGGACTCACGAGGTCATTCAGCGCAGAGGAGAAATCGAGAGTCGGTACGTCTGAAATGTGTAACAGGAGGAAATTCTCGCAGATGCAGTACGAAGCAATTGTTACGAGAGGCTGGATGGCAAGATGGAAGGAGGATAATATGAATGGAGTTACGGTAAAAGGAATTGAAGGGGTTGCAGCTAGTGCCCAAAAGGGACGCCGCAAAGAACCTTTGCCTACGGTGCACCCCGTGGAGTGCATGGACGTCACTAACCCCCTACGGAGGACAATTATGAACTATATAACATGCCCAATTGGTTAATTGAACAAGAAATGTAACAACTATGGGATTTTTGTCCAATGATTTAAGACGCAAGTTACTCTGAAGACCAAACAAGGAACAATATTCCAAACATCGAAGAATTAAGGGATTAGAACAAGCCGAAGAAACAATTTTCTCATGCGTGAAATTTTCATATAGACTGACAGCTAGGAATTTCAAGTAAGCTGCGTGTTGTTGAGGTAACTGTCAAAGAAAGGATACGAGTTGTGGGGTGGATTCAGTGTCCTGTACCTGCTGACTAACATAGTTTGAGTTTTCTTATCGTTAAGCTTCATCCCCCATAATTTCCATCATGTCACACAGTTATGAAGTTCAGCAACTGCCTGTTCTCAGAAAATTTTATTTTTTTATTTTATTAAAATCTTATTACAATTATCAATTAATTATTTACAAAATGTTCATAATTATATCAATAATTTTACATATTAAGTACATCAATTATATGAATTCAAATATTATTCACATACTTACTTGTGAAATGTTTACCAAGTTCATATGCATTTGATAATACCCATTTTGTGTACTTTATTTTACATTTTAATATTGAAATTATTTGACTTTGTAACACCTCTTCTCTGCTGTACCACAAACAATTTACATACTCAATAATAAGTATACTTAATGTATTGTTCTTCTTCTTTTCTTTATAATCGAAATCCAACATCAATACTTTTATTGGATACTGAACTTTTATATCACATACTTCTTCAATGAAATTCTGGAACCACTTCCAAATTTTTTTTAACATATTTACAAAAATAGACAATATGCAGATGATTTTCATTTTCCATACATTTATTGCAAAAATTATTATCAGCAATATTCAATATCTTCAGTCTTTCCTTAGTAGCCAAAGATTCATACAAAAATCTATACATAATACTTCTTTGATAGGGGTCAACGAATTTGCATACAAGGTTACTCCATATATTACCCCAATTATGCAACGGGTATCTCTCAATTACAATTGGGTTATGGGTTGGCATCAAATACTGATAAATATTCTTACTTTTGACGTATGGAAAATTAGGCATTCTCAATAATTTCCTTACATTACCAATAATGATATTATAAAAAGGAGTAGCAACATAAGACATATTAAGGCAATCTTCTACAACCCACAACAAATTTATTCTAATACATGTGTAATATAAGGCTAATTCTCGTCCATAACTATCAGATAACATAATATTCAAGAATGTACTTGTTAAAATAGCTGCTGCTTTATAAAACACATTAATAAACCCCAATACACCTTCTGTTTTTGGCAGATACAAGGAATCCCTTTTAATTGGTTGGTAAGTTCCACACCATAAATACCGGAAAACAGATTGTTCTATAATTTTTGCTTTCTCTTTCCTTAATGGAAATACATGACACATGTACCAGACTTTACTTAAAATAAGGGCATTTACAATAATAGACTTTTGATATAAAGACAAGTATCGAGTCGAAAGCATATTTATTTTTACCTTAACTTTATTGATTAAGCATCCCAGTTCTCATCTACCATTTTGCCTTATAATCATTGGTTATCAATATGCCTAATACCATACACTTATTTTTCTGTTGTATCCAATCAAGTGGCCATACATTTTTGTTCTTCCAATTACCTAAACCCATGACACAAGTCTTATCTCTATTTAGTTCTGCACCAGTAGCTAGCTCAAATTGCTTTATAATACTAAAAACTACTTTAATACTTCTTTCTTTACTCACAAAAACTGAGCTGTCATCAGCAAACCTACAACAGAACACTGGAAACCCATTAGGGAGGTTCACTGGCACAATTTCATTGCTTTGTTAATTGTTCTGTATAAAGATTCTTGAAACAATATATATGCTATCATTGACATAGGACATCCTTGCCTTATGGATCTCTCAACAGGAAAAAAGCCGCTAACAATCCCATTTACACAAACTGCACTTAAGCATCCAGTATATAACATTCTCATTTTCATGATAAACAACTCACTAAAACCCATCCGTGAGAGTGTTTTAAACATGAAACTCAAATTAACTTTATCAAACGCCTTACTCCAATCCAGGTTAATTAGAGCACAATCCAAATTATTTTCATTTGCATAATAAGTTACATCCCTAATTAGAGTATTACATTTCACTATTGATCTTCCCTTAACCGAACAAAATTGTTCTCGTGATATAACTTTATGAAGGACACTTTTTAATCTATTAGCCAAAATTTTGGCAATGCATTTGTAATCCGTATTCAGTAAAGAAATTGGTCTCCAGTTTTTTAAACACAATAAATCACCACTTTTATGTACTAATTTCAAGATACCCTCTTTTTTGGCTTTTTCCTAATTCAAGGTCTAAATCTATCGCAAACTTAATCATTTCAGAGAACAATGACTTAATTACATTCCATGTCTTTAAATAGAATTCCAGAGGAAGACCATCTTCACCGGGAGTTCCGCCTTTATTCATCATCTTTAACGTATTTAATACCTCATCGACAGATACTTTTCTACATAACATTTCATTGTCCTCATCAGTATTGTGCTCCCTATACAATTAAGGAAACTATCTTGTAGCTGTTCATCAGTATCTATCTTTGTGAACAGTTTTTCATAGTGATCCTTTACATGACAGACTATCGCCTCTGTGTTGTCGAGCGTCACACCGCTTTCTAACCTCAGTTGCCTAATACTATTTCGCTTCCCTCTGAGTTTCTCTTTACCTAATAAATTTGCAGATAATCTCTCTCCTTTTATTCTCTCTTCTGTCCTACCATACCTTTATACCTTCACATATTTCATCTTTTATTGATTTCATTCTATCTTTTATAGCCTTCATCTCTTCAAATTTATTGTAACCTACAGAGGCTTTACTTGATAAGTATTCAAGATAATTTTGCAAAAATTTTAGAGTGCCATATTTCTCTTGTATTAGCTTGTTTAGACAGTCTTATGAAAAACTCTTTTAATTTTGGTTTCACAAATGTATCCCACCATTCCATAATGTTGGAGTATTTAATTCTTTCCTTTTTTAAAAAGTGCCATAATCTTTCAAATTTCTCCATGAAGTCGTCCCTCTCCAATAATGAAACATTTAACTTCCATATTCCTCTACCTATTTTACAACGATTATTAAGCAGAAATTCAGTTAATATCATATTATGGTCTGTTAAAGATAATGGAATATTTTTACAATTCTTAATATTACTATACAAATCAGTCACATACACTCGGTCAATTCTTGAAGCATAATTACCTAGAATGTACGTATATTCGGGAATATTGTTCATTGAAAACCAAGCGTCTTTCAATCCCAAATGCTGTACTAAAGATTTAAGACCTTTTGATACATACCTCTCATTACCTGTACTAACATCTCTACCCGAAAGTACGCAATTGAAGTCACCAGCAAAAATCAAATTTGATATGTTGTTCCTTAAATAATACAAAATATCCACGGAGAACAAGTTCTCCCTCTCTCTCTTTTTACTTGAGCCTGATGGTGCGTATACATTCAATAAGGAGAGGTTTATATCATTATACCGTATCCTTGTGAATAATATGTTTTCCAGTGTCATCCTTTTCACTGTTAATTACTGAAATATTTGACTTTTTATTAAACAGAAAACACGTGCCACTTTAAAGCTAGTAGGCATATTCATTACAACCTCAAAGTAGTCCTCTAAATAGTTTATCCTATTCACATCTCTAATATTATGTTCTTGAAGAAATAATACATCAATTTTATATTGATCAACTAACATCTTTACTTTCAACTGCTTATTAAGCTCATTTAAACCACAAATATTTAATGAAGCAGTGACTAAAGCCATTTTTAAGGAAATATTAAATTAAATACATACCAATTATTTACCTATTTTAGCCAGTTTAGAACATTTATTTTTACCATTACTATTATCATCATCCTCATGTTTGTGTTTACCAGAGTTCGGATCACTAAATAGACCATGATCTAATACATTATCAACAAACATATCCTGGCTTTCATTTAAGGGGTTTGACAACTCAGAAAAAACGGAACATTCTCCTTCGCTATTATTCACTACTTTTAAGTTTTTTCTGTCCATTGTCCCTTTTTAATGGTAATTTTTACACCTGAACTGTCGTTAACAGTTGCTTGCCATTTTTGTCGTACTGGTATTTGACTTTTATCTCCATTCCTACTCTTATTACCCTTTTCTTTAGTTGTATTGTTGCCTCTCTTTCCACTCCCTATTAAGGTTTCCTCAGGAATATTCCTCTTAGACTCAACATCCATACCATTTTCACCTTCACCCTTTCCTTCTTTTATGAAGTTTTTTCCGTTGACATTTGCTCGTCTTCTTCACTGTTGACTATTTCTTCGGTTACGATTTGCATGTTGTCTTCGTATTCCACCTTTCTTCCGTTTATAATTTCTTCCTTGTGCACATCTTCTCCTTCTGTTTCTACTTGCACAATTTCATCAGGAGATAACTGCAAAGGAGCATATATCTCGTCGCCACTGTCTTCACTCATTCGATAATCTTCATTCCCCTCCTCTAATCCTTCTTCCTTATTTATTTTTTCTTTCTTGGTTTTCCTGCGTATTTCCTCTTGACCTTTGTCAGCTGCAATATTTGTGTATACATCGGTTTCATCTTCACTAATATCAATTCCTCTTTGGCTATCATTTACCTCTTGTCCCTCAATGTTATTTCCTTCTCTTGTTTGTTCTCTGTTATCACCATTATCCTTCTCTGATTTATTATCATTTCTTTGCCTGCTTATGTCAGGAAAGTCTTTTTCATTCCACATACTAGTTCCTTCCATAATATCGATGTTACAATTTTTCACTAGATGGCCTTCTTGTCCGCATCTGTAACAGGTTCTTTTCTGCCCATTATATAATATACTTAAGTTAAAACCAGATACACTTATCGATGAAGGGATATTGTCTCTAATCTTCATCTTTATTGTCCGTATCCCATTCAGCAGGCCTTTCAGGGGTCCCATACTGAATCTGTTGCTTCTTATTGAATCCACTTTTCCATACTTGCTCATAATGTTTATTATCAATTCATCAGACAATTCAAAGGGTGCATTCCTTATCGATACATATGTATACGAGGTACTTATATTCACAACTTTCACACTATCTACCTCACTTATCTTGATCTGCTTATCCTCAAATTGTCTTACTATTTCCAAGAATTTGTTCTCTGAGCTGAACTTAACTACTACTTTATTCCTGCTCACATTCTGTACACCCAGATGTCAGCAATATCAAGTTTTCAATTCTCTGAATAACACAATACATACATTTTCGATGGACATATAACCTCCCAGGAATTGTAAACCAATGGAGTCCTTTCTCCTTAAAAAGCTTGGAAACGAATCCATGTTGTTTTAGTACTGTATCTCATAAAACAACAAAGAGAACGGGTAAACTTTATCATAAAAAACGGACCTTCCCCAAGGCAAACGCCTTGGGGTATAAACAAACGTTTCCAAGTACCCCGTCTATTTTAGTCTCTATTTGGCACTATTCCTGTACTTATAAACGTTTCCAATTAAGTCTGTGTACTCACATCACTTCACGATGCTCCATGCATTATTATCAGTGCTTGAGTACATTACATCACCAAAAAATAAAGGCTAAAGTACAGAGCGAATGTAAACACAGGATCCTGTGACGATGCCTTCTTCTTCTCTCCGTCTCAGAAAATGGGGTAGGTTCAAAGAAACTACTAGCACCGTCTACAAGAGGGGAAAAAAATTTATTTCAAATCGAAGCCACAAATTGTGCACATAGAATATAGAAAAGTATTACTACCTTGGGAACATAGGATATCACATTCCTGTAGTAACTGCTTTGTCCTCTATATTTTTTATTTTTTTCGGAAACTGGAAGCAGATGTCCTCCACTAATTTGTTTTTCTTTCTGAAATTGGACGCAAGGCTTCAAGATTAATATGGTCAACAGCACCACTAAAGTCTGAACTATACACGAATTCAATGACCAGAATGTATGGATGTATGCACAACTCTATGAACCGAAAAAAAGAGAACATCACAAACACCCTGGCCGCCAAAAAACCAGACTGCAAGCCGGGGAACAAATGATCATTTTCAACACAAATATTCAGACCTTTTACTAATCGACGTATAAGACATTTGATAACCTGGGAGTGGCAGATATTGGGAGGTAGTTAGTATAGCCAGAGCTAGTTATAACAATTATGAATGACCACGACAAGTTTTTCGAAAGTTATTTCTATTCTCATATTCATCACGTAAACAATTAGCGACCGTGATTTTGCTGTGCCTGTTCACGTTTTCCAGTTATATAAAATTGGAGATATTTAATGAAAACTACGGCTGTACCCTATCTGGAGAGAATATAGAATTATCACACTAAAGAGTATTTCTGTGTGAGTTCTGCATTTGCGAGGAGAGAGAGAGAGAGAGAGAGAGAGAGAGAGAGAGAGAGAGAGAGAGAGAGAATGCAATATGGAAACACGAGAAGACACTGATTGTAATCAGAGGCATGAAACAAGTAATAATTGGGGACATCAAGCAACTCGTCTCATGAAGGGAGCCAGTTTTTGCGCGCGCTTTGATTGCGTGTGAGCGAACATGAAAACTAGGAATTTGGGCGCCAGGACTCTTACATTAACGGAAAACACATTCCTGACTGGAAAGTTTCCCAGAATGACGCTGGTCCTAGGAAAATGACTGAAGCCCGGCGAGGCTATTTCGCTGTGTTTGCAGCGAAACCAATTATGAAACCGAGTTCGATCGATTCCGCCTATCAAAAACTCGAGAAAATATGAGAAAGATTCTCTGTATTTTCTACCTATGCAGAGTCCCCCGTTTCTATTTTCTTCACGCTACTTCTGTCCACTATTCGTACCTAATTATATTCTCCATTTGTTCATCATTTTTACATAATCCACCTATTATCCCTCAAACGATTGTTTTCACAGCTACATGCTTGTTCTCAGGCATCCTTCTTTCTCTGGGATTTCAAATGCCATCTCGTGGGACAATTCACACGATTCCTTACTTAAAGTTAATCTATATAATCATTCTCGCTTAAGTCATTATTTGCTACAAAACAAAAGCAATTTCATTTATCACCCTCGGAACGGCGGCCCTTTGAAGATAACAGAAGCCTTTAAAGTTAATATTAATCCCATTTAGCGCTGATTTCTCACTAAAAGTGCCTGAATATCTGCTGTTGCTCAAAAGGGTTAAGATTCATAATAACTCGAAGGAAGTATTGCCAGTTCCGTACGCCTAGCCTCTATCATGCCCTGGCCTGATTTAGACACCCAGCACTCAAAGAGCATCACTCCTCAAATAAGGTTCTTAAACGGTTTGCTAATTGCTTTGCTTTTCAAACCACTGTATAGCATTTTCGTGCATAACGTATATCGGCAGCAACACTCCTGAGAAATGAGTATTGTTTAAACCACCAGACACAACACCTTAGTCTAGCTCCAATTAACCTTATCATTAACATGTTCAGATGAATACAGATGAAATCACCGATGGTACCAGAAGTCACGTCAGAGGAACACTTCCAACCCCATGCCTTGTATATCCGTAACAACGGCGCCAGAGTTGTTTGCTATTAATCCCAGTTTTTGGATATAATTCTACTAGAGCAAAGCTTTGTATTATCTTTTAAGAAACGTGACATACCTACACTGATGTTAACGATATATGAGTGTCGCGTTTTCAGTCGTGCAATAACTCGTAATCACTGTATCCGATGTTGATGTTGAGGGCTACGCAACAACCTTTGATGTCTGATAACAGCGTGGTTAATTTCCATCCTTAGAGTAATTCCTGACTAGTGCCGACTTCGGTAAAGCTATATTAACTAGTGCTTGGCACTAAAGCATTCGTTTTGGTAAGAAATTGTTTATTGATTTGAAAATATTTATTGGCCTCTATGAGCCATCATCTGTGTTTGACCTTGACCTCATCTTCGCTCTTAGTGCGATGGACAGATACCAAGATTCCAGCCGGCGACGACACAGAATCACTTTTAGACTCACGGAGGCTAATTTCGTGTCTTACCCTGTACAAGACATACCATTGGAAACAACGTTCTACTCCTCATACTCCCCATCTCTGCTTCTGCTACTGGAGGAATTAATCCATGTGTTTTCATGATGCCAGCGGAATGGTGCCGTGGCGGCGGCAGGTAATAAAGTCGGGAAAAAAGTCACAATCTTTGCCAGAAAATAGTCACAGGAAAATAAAAAAAAATTCAATTTTGGCAAGGAAATAGTCAGGAAAAAAGTCGCAATTTTGACTAGGAAATAGTCAGGAAAAAAGTCGCAATTTTGACTAGGAAATAGTCAGGAAAAAAGTATCAATTTTAGCAAGGAAATAGTCAGGAAAAAAGTCACAATTTTGGCTAGGATATAGTCACAGGAAAGAAAGTCACAACTTTGGCTAGGAAATAAAGTCACAGGAAACAAAGGCACGTTAATTTACGGTAGCCTGTAATAAGGGCATAAGGAAAAATTTACAATATTTCTTAGAGGTCATTATCTTTAATGAGATTTATAATAATTTGTTTATGCTTTTACTGTCTTCCCCAACGGACATGTACTAAACACGACGCAAAAGAGGATACATACCGTGTTAAAACCCTTGGAGATTCTTATCTAGTAAAGATCAATGTACCTTTTATTTCTGTGACGTTTTTTTATGTGACTTTTTTTACTTGAGACTATTTTTTTTATTTAGATTCGCCGTGGCAGCTATTTGAACTTGCCTGGAGCCGGAGGCATGCTGTGGACGCGTACGAAAGTAAATAATACATATAAAATAAAAAACTGATCTTTGTCAGACCAACACTCACCTGAAAGGCTTTGTTGAAATTTGAAAGGTTGTGGACAACAAAGCAGCGAGCATTAACTAATGATAAGTTTAACGACATGGAATCTATTTGGGAACGTCTTGCAGAAACCCGCCGTCCACTTCTCCTTAGTCCTCAGAACCATAAGATACTTCAACACCTGCCCAACATCCCACAAGGGTCTCGTCATAGGGTCAAAAAGGATGGTACTAGAGCCCTCTGATACACGACCCTCTCAAGGGGATTCCGACCCCCAGGTCTTCAAGAACGAGGTCTGTAATCCGAAAAGCTTCCGCTACTCTTGGACTGCTGTGGTCCTTGACGATCCATCCAGATGTCTGTCGGTGCCCGTTTGGACGACAAGGCCGAC
>NC_061109.1:7080185-7100185 GCF_015104395.2 Macrobrachium nipponense
GATAAATCCAATAGTTTAGTGGTTCTTGACAAAACTGACTACATATCACGCATGGCATACTTTACTAGATGGATGAAATAACTTACAAAAAACTCGCAAAAAATCCGTTGGACCAAGTAATAAAAAACTTTAATATCAATATCAAACAAATTTTTAAAGATAAAAAAGAACTTTTGTGTCAGTTAACTGTAAAGTGTCCCTCATTACCTTATTTATATGGCCTAGTCAAAACTCATAAGGAAAACAAACCTATGCGCCCAATTATTAGTACTGTAGAAATCAACTTGCCTTAATAAACCTATCTAAATATCTTACTTAACTGTTATCCCCGCTACTAGGAACTGTATCTAATTCACACATCCGGAATTCTCTTGATCTTGTTGAGAAATTAAATAACATTGTACTAAACCCTAGCGATATTTTTGTCAGTTTTGATGTATGTTCTTTTGTTTACAAAAGTCCTATTGACTCTGTGCTAGAATATTTAAGTAATGAACTTGTACTGCATGAATTACCTATGTCCGTTAGTCACATAATTTCCTTAATTAAGTTATGTATTTGTGATTGCAGATTTATTTTTAATGGAGAATATTACCAACAAATATTTGGTATGGCCATGGGTAACCCTTTATCACCTCTCCTTTCAAACTTATATATGGAATTTTTTGAGAGACAACACCTCCCGAATATCACACTTATCCCCTTAAAATGGTACCGATATGTCGATATCTTAGTAGTCTTACCTGGTGGTATCGATGTAAATGATTTACTGTCTAAATTGAATAATTTAGTGCCATCCATAAAATTCACTGATGAAATTGAAAATAACAATGTCATCCCTTTCCTAGATGTATTAATTAATACATAGAGAATCTTTCCAATGCAAATTCAGTATTTATAGAAAACCCACAAATAATTTAACATATGTACATTTTTATTCTGGCCACCATCTTAATATTAAAATTTCAATTTTTTCTAATTTTTTTTTTTATGTCCCTACGCGCTTTGCGTATCATGTGTCCACAATATCTGGACCAAGAAATAGAATACATAAAAAAGATAGGAAACGATCTCTGCTACCCACCTCATTTAATTGATTTATGTTATCAAAAAGCTCACAAAAAGTTTTATAATGTTGCTATTAATGAAAAAGAAATGCCTAAAAATGTACTTAGCTTACCTTATTTTCGTGATTTGAAACCATAAAATCAATATTTAAATCGTTTAATGTTAATGTAGTGTTCTCTTATAACAATACCATTAAAGATATGCTAATTAAGAATAGTCCGTAACAAATAACAACATCATTTACAAAATTCCTTGTAAGGATTGCCCATCGTTTTACGTTGGTCAGTCTAGTAAAAATTTATGTGTTCGGATTAAGCAGCATATGTATTCAGTTAGAACAGCCCAGACTTCAAATGCACTGTTTATCCATCTGAGTGAAAAATCTCATTGTATTAATTGGGGTGATACCTCGGTAATTGCTAGATCTAATGATTATGTTTCAAGAAATTTACTGGAATCGGCAATTATACAAATCACTAATAAAAACAACCTAAATCTTAGTCTGGGAATGTACCATTTGGACCATATTTTTGTAAGATGTTATGAAGGACCTCAAAATAAATGAACAACTAATAAATTAGTCCCACATGTATATATTTATTATTTCTTTCTCTCTCTCTCTCTCTCTCTCTCTCTCTCTCTCTCTCTGGTTCGATATTCTCTCTCCCTCTTTCTCTTGCTCGATATATATATATTTATATTTTCTTTCGTCTTTTCATTAATAATATTTTTTGGGGGGGAAATTTGTGTAAAAATTCATGATATTAAATTGTATATGCTCGCGTGTTTTTTTCAAAATGTACTGTTTTCTGGAAGAATCACTTGTTTACTGCGGGTATCCTTCAAGGTGTGGCTAGCCTATGGCGACTCCTCCTTTCTGTAGAATGAAAATCGCCCTTATGGCTAATCTGGTAGTATCAGTTTATATATTAAGCCTTCTTTTGACTGTGTTTGTTCTTTGTAAAATCAGTTTGCCTCAGTAAAGGGTCCGAATAGGACCGAAAGTACTTGGCTATCTCGCTTTTTTCATTTTTTCCTTCGTGGCAAAAACCTTTATTTAAAATATATATATTATATATATATATATATATATATATATATATATATATATATATATATATATATATCATATATACCTGCATATATATATATATATATATTATATAATATATATATATATATATATATATATATATATATATATTATATATACCTGCATATATATATATATATATATATAATATATATATATATATATATATATATATATATCAATATATATATATTGATTATATATTGTTTTCACCTTTCATACTTAACATATTTGTATTCGTAATTTTAAGCCTGCATTCGCAGCCATCATTGGAAAACCTACTCGTCTCACATGAATTAGTGATAACTAGAGGTGAACAATAAATTTTCCTCATTTAAAAACCGGATCTAGATATATGAAAAAACCCATGGTCAACACTCAATAGCCCCGTAAGTGGCACCATTCGCTTCCACGCTGGTTTCTTTCAATAATTTTTCAATGGGACAAATTTGTATTATCTTTTAAAGAAAACCAGCTTTTCTCACCTTGGTCTTCTGAAGCAAACTGTGATCCGACCTCTAGCTTACTATCATTATATTCGTAACTTTTAACGTAAATTAAAACGTGCTAAAAACTACGGTCAAATAGAGCATTGTGTCCTCAACAAAATTAAAATAAATGTTTTATTTTTTCTGTACTGTTAACATGCACATGGTTTATTTTTTTACATTTTCATTCTAATAAAAATATCATAAATATCCTATCCTAAAATTCCTGTTTCTTTAAATCAACGTGAAACACCTTTTTAAGACTTTTTAGGTTGTTCCACAGTTCTTCCTAGTCCCACCCCCCAACAAGACCAACAACACCAAAGAGTTTTAGGCTTACTCACCGAGTGAGAGAATATCTGTTAACAGATGTGCTGGATGATTCTAATGAAAATAAATGCATCTGCAAGTATTTTACAAGAATCAACAGTATGTTCCAAGTAGGGCAAGAGTACTATTCTAAGCCCTTGAAGATGGTCAACATAAGGCTGTTTGTTGTTTTGAAATACTTTTTTTAGGGTTTAACGTGGTGGCAATTTCTTTACATATAAAAAGTTAAATGTACCTCAGTTACCAGACCACTGAGCTGATTAACAGCTCTCCTAGGGCTGGCCCGATGTATTAGTTTTTATCGTGGCTAGGAACCAATTAGTTACACAGCAGTGGACTACAGCTCAGTGTGGGATCCGAACCACATTACATCGAGAAATGAATTTCTAATCACAAGAAAGAAATTCCTCTGATTCCCCATTAGCAGAAGCGGGGATAGAACTCGGGCTACGTACGAATAAATAAATAATATATATCGGTGGATAGAACAGGTATAGTCTGGTTTTGTTAACATCCTTGTTATTGTTACAAATGACCCTCTTGATTACATAAAGCCTTAAGATTTCTCTAAATGTAGTTAGATTTAAAGATTTAAATAGTTTGGCGTTTGATTTCGGGGGAACACAACGTTGTTTAGCTTCCTAGGCTTCTCTGAGTGAATATGAAAGCTCTGCAGGTATGGAAGTCTTTAATTAGCTTGCTATATTTGTATATGTGTTTACAGAAAGAAATTATTTCTTTGATCATATTTTCTTTTGAAAATAGCATATTAAATTACTGTTTGTTTGTGTGTGTGTGTGTGTGTGTAACAGGAACGTTAGTTTCTAACTACCGACAGAACTAACAGAATCCACTCCACTGACAATTCTTTTATATATCATATCATGGGCATCGTCTGAAGTAATTGCGAAGCTATTTACGCGAGAAACGACTTAGTTCTTTCATTACTTCTTAAGGACAGAGGGCGAGAGAGAAACAGATAGGGGCTTCGCAGGTCGAAAGGTACTGCGTCAAAACCTGGTGATTGAATATAACACGGGAAAATAAGTCATCAAGACCCACTGAAAACCCCTGAAGAATTTCCAGAAGGGGCTCAACATTCACTGATGAGGTGCTCTTTCACACCTGAAGTAAAGCCACGTTTGTCTGTCTCAAAATAAAGCTACAAAACTTTATTTAGAAATGGGCTACATTATATTTTTCTTTTTCATAATTTTACAGGAGCAAGCTGTCGATGAGGAGAGATCAAATTTCTCTCCTGATCTGCGACAAATCCTTCCGTTCCGATTTTCTGACAAAAAAACAGTAGAAATTCCATCTTTCGGGAGTCAACATAATGATTCATACACTCTTCTAATGCGGAAAAAATGGCCGACGGTAATGAAGGCGGCGATAGACACGTCTTTTGCAATACTCAAGACGTGAATTCTCGAAATCCCTTCATAACCGGCTTGTTATAATGGTTTCCTTCATTCCTTCTCTAAATCCATAAGCATTTAAACTTTCCGGATAAACAAAACAGAAAAAAAGAGAGTGGCGGAAACTGGAAAAAGTATGAAATATAACTTGAGGTCGAAATAACCTCCAAGAGACACAAAGAGTCCCAGAAACGTAAAGGAAATGCTAGTCAAGGATCTTACCGAGAAACCTCTCCACGGAGAATTAAAAAGACACAAAGCTTTTCGTCGCTCACGACAAACGTTTACGGCTTAAGAGCGAACGGATAATCAAAAGAACAAACGTCCTTCTCTGGCAGTACAAACGGACGATTTGGGGCAGCCAAGGCCATTAGAAGGCCAAGCTGTCATATCCAGATTCGTAACTTTTGGCATCTCTTACAAAACATTTTCCAGTCTACCATTGTTCGCCCAGAGATACTACAGTTTCCCCGGCCTTCCTCTCCCATTGTTCTTAATTTCGGTTAATGGCACAAATGATGTTATTATGGCTAGCAGTCAACCGGAAATAATTATTTCTTCCTGGCGACTAGGGGTCTAGAAAGTTGTCTGAGCTTCGAGTAAAGAAACACGAAATCTCTCTCTCTCTCTCTCTCTCTCTCTCTCGTCTCTCTCTCTCTCTCTCTCTCTCTCTCTCTCTCTGTGTGTGTGTGTGTGTGTGTGTGTGTGTGTGTGTGTGTTTGTGTGCTATCATCATGGTGCCCAATAAACGGCTTGGTAATTATTTTCAGTGAAAGGTATATAAAAGAATTTTGTATATCTTCAAGCAATAAATGCAAGGACACATAACACATCAAGTCATACATTGGATCGTGACAATAGCTACAAGTAAAAAAGGCAATCTAGTTTTCTGTACTGTGCATAATGCCAGACGCACGATACATGGCTAACTTTAACCATAAATAAAATAAAAACTGGTGAGGCTACAGGGATGGAATTTCATATGTTCAATGACTAGTGGGTGGATGATCAACATTACAAATTTGCAGCCCTCTAGCCTCTGTACTTTCTCAGTTTGCTACTAAGAATGTTTTTCCATTATTATTATTATTATTATTATTATTATTATTATTATTATTATTATTATTATTATCTACAAGAGGATATTTAAACTTGGCTTCTCCCGATTTGGAAGGCTTCCAGGAGGTGCAGGCGGTGATGGTCGGACGTATTGGCAATTACTTCAATATTAGGGATGATGTCACCTATTTTCATTCAGGAATTACGATACAAGCATGATTACATATGCCGTCCTCCTAAGCATGGCAGGAGATCCTCTACAAGAAGCGCGTAGTAGTTATACTGGTGTAGGCGCTGAGACATTCTCGGACGGGGCATTTGTATAGGTAGACCATGTTGGTTTCTCTTCGATGGATCTTGTGTGGAGGGGACCAGGTTCTAAACTCATCACTAGTTGCTGATTTTTCTATTTCTGTCATGGGCCCACGTTGCTCAATGATGGACTTCAGGCTCCCCCCCACCATCTTCGTTATATCTGCTGTGGAATATTTCCTTACAGATGATCTTGATATCAATAAATGGGCGATGGGCGAGGTTACTGAGGGGGCCATCTATTCATGACTCTTCAAATGCATCCATCCACGTCCTGATTTGTACGTCAGTTACTGAAGAGAATACTGAGCAATACGCTCCAGCTCTGCATGTGTGTCCTTCAAAGAGGAGCAGTGTGAGAGAGCTCTACTGACAAAGGCGTTGATGGCGGATTGATGATATCTCTCAGGACACTTACTCTTCCCATTCAGACACATGCCCTGTATTCAGTCATAAAGTTGAGGACAAATGTAAGTGTGTAAGGGTGAGTTTACACAAGGCTTCACCGCACGCTTCATACATATGACTTCATTACCAACTCCGCCCAAATATTTGTCAGCCCCGCCTACTGGACTGCTCATTAGGGTGAGTTAGTGGTCTTGATGGGGTCAGTACAGTAGGCGGGGGTAAGCAAAAATTTGGAGGAATTGGTAAAGAGTCTTACATATGCAGCATGTGGTGAAGCCTAGTGTAAACTCACCTTAAGACGTGTTTCAGTCTCTACGATTAAAGCCAGCAATACACGTCCCATTTTATTAACTGGTGAAATTCTGATGTCAATGACATGGAAATCTAAGCAGTGAATTACAAAGCTATTTTTAAGTAAAAGAAAAATATTTTAACAGCTTATTGCCTCTTAGAGACCCAGCTGCTATTTTGGGCTAATGTCCTTAGGAGGATCCCTTCTCATTATTATTCCATTTCTTTCTCTCTTTGTCGAGATGACAAGCAACAAAACAGGAAAATTTTACCAAGAAGTAATTGATTATTAATAATACCACTGATTACTGGTGTTTATGGATACAGCAAGCTTAGAAATCTAATTTTGACTAAAGTTATGCTGTGCTTGGTTTATATCCGGGTCTTATTTTTTATTCAAAAATAAGCATTACACAAAGCAAAAATATCTATCATCCGTGAACAACTTCAAAATACAAAACAATTATGATATTTAAACAGAATCTACAGACTCTAATCTCTGTTTATTTTAGGTTTCTGTAAAAGCAAACTATTGTGCTGGGTTTGCCTGTCCGGCCGCCATCAGATCTAAAACAAAAAACCTACAAGATGGGTAGAGAGCTGCCAATTGGTATTTTGATCATCCACCATCCAATCATCAAACACACAATTGCAACCTTCTAACCTCAGTCGTTTTAATTTTATTCAAGGTTAAAGTTAGCCATGATCGTGCACTTGCACGGGCTTTCCAGAGCCAAGGGACGCACACCCTTACTATACCGCATTAAGGTGAGCAACTGGAGAGCTGCCGGTCACAGCCGATGGTTTTATGCAGCATTCCACGTTGTATATGTTTTATTGGTTTTGATGGTTGTTACTAAAGTAAAGATGATAAACGAGTTCCAGTGACAAATTCTGGGTATCGCCCTTCAAAAATAGCTGAATCTGTGAAGCATTAAATGTTCAGCGTAAATACCATTATATTAATCCTTTAAACTCGAGATTCGACACCGTTTAGAAAATTATATCGGCAATTTTCCCTTGGCCTCACGTGGGATATCTATCGTCCTCAACGACAATTCCACAGCAATTATTAACAGTTTAATCAATTTCCGTTGACTGAAAAAAAAAATGCAAAATATATGCCTGCAGTTAAAATGCTATTTTTTTTTTTCGAAAAAAACATAATTTTCAAATTTCTTTTCATGACACAAAATGTAATCCCGAACAAAATTCATTACTAATCTCTATATGTGAGGAATGAAAATTCAAGGTATGAGACATAGAAAATTATAAGGCCCCGGAAGCTTTCAATCCTACATTTAGTCAGGCAAGAAAGCGAAAAAAATCACTCTTCATGCAATGATTTTTTTTTGTCTTCAGAAGTTTCCCTGTGCTTACATACATACATACAGAAATACAATACATACATACATACATACATACAAACACATTATACATATACACATATAAATATATTAGACTATTATACTATATATTATATATATATATTATATATATATATATATATATATATATATTGGGATATATATATAGGTTTGTGTATGTATGTATGATTGGTAAGCACAGGGTAAAACTTCTGAAGACGAAAAAAAAATCATTCATGAAGAGTGATTTTTTTCGCTTTCTTGCCTGCTATAATAATATAACAGATATATATTATTATATATATATATGCTATCATATATAAATGAATATATATATTTATATATATAATGTATGTTTTTGTGTGTATGTATGTATGTATGTAAGAGCAGGGAAACTTCTGAAGACAAAAAAAAATCATTGCATGAAGAGTGATTTTTTTTCGCTTTCTTGCCTGACTATATAATATCTATATATATATATATATATATATATATATATATATATATATATATATATATATATTATATATATATTATAATGTATTTGTGTGTATGTATGTATGTATGATGTAAGCACAGGGAAACTTCTGAAGCCAAAAAAAAATCATGCATGAAGAGGTGATTTTTTTTCGCTTTCAGCTGACTAAATGTAGGATTGAAAGCTTCCGGGGCCCTTATAATTTATATATATATATATATATATATATATATATATATATATTATATATATATATATATACACACACACACACACCAATGCATGACAGACTGTTAGTTAAAGGATGCCTCATTACTATGAGATTCATTGTCTCTGTAACACGTTTTTTGGACTTTGCTCCTTGTCAAAGCATCGGATGTAGCTGAAAGTTGATATATGCATATTTTACAACCACACACAAATTTGTCAGCATTATCAATAACCTAAACCCGATAGTTTTAATTTTTATAGAGTAAAAATGATCTAGCCGATGCCATGGACAAAGATTACGAGCCAAGAGTCTAAAAACATTCATTACGTAAGCAAGGTAAACAACACCTTTTGACGAAATGTTGCCCCGCCCATCCACCAGACAGAAACTCTATCGGCTCTGAAACCCAAAGACTTTATGAATGGCGGAACGATACATAGATGTGGGTGGGGTATCAGTGCTAGTGTAGTAATATTACTGTAGCAGTAGTGCCGCAACAGTATAACAGTAATATACATGAATTAAAACGTTTAGGCCAACTGCTGGGATCCTTGAGGATCATTTAGCACTTCTTACAACTACTCGAGAAATTTGTTTTTATAGACAGATGTTAAATTTTCTAATCCGACAGTGCCCATGGTAGGCTTCAGTGTTATCCTGAATTATAACGAGGCGAAATTGTGGGTGGAGCCTCATGAAGTCATCATTCTGACGATAATTATTGGTGAAGGTTTAAAGCCAATATACGGTACCGGCTATTTTTTTTTCAGTAAATAGGTACATAGAACCAATAAATAAAAAATTTGCTTGACAATTGGATATAGCAGTTATCAAATCAAGTTTGTCTACTATGTTTTTGAAAATTACCAACTATTCCCTACATCTTGTCAATCTGATTGTGACCTATAAAGTAGACTGTAATTTCTTAGGAAACCTATTTTGGGAGTTAGACTAATAATCGAAGTGTTTTTGTATTTATTAACATAATTTGTTGGTTTGTTCATTATGACAATTATCAGTGGAGAGGTTCCAGAGTTCATAAAGGTGTACTGATTTGCTTGTATTTAAATTTGTATGTCATTGTTGCCGTCGTTACGTATAGCCAATCATCCATCGAGAAAGAGGGAAGAAATGCTGTCATAAGTTACGTAACGAGTGCGTTCGAAACCTTTTCTCTGAGTAAGTTGGCCCGTCTTCAAAAAAGGTTACTTTTACTTATAACTACCAAATTTATTCAACCTACGTAATGTAGAAATACAGTCAAAATTTATGTGTATATAATATGTATTCGAATAAGCGTTATATTTTATGAAATGCATAGATAAAAAGTTATTGCGAAAAACCCGTGTTACAGAGGCCCTGAATCTCATAGTAGTTCTTTAAGCAACATGAATATGAGCGATGGTCTTTTTAAGATGGACGAATTGTTATAAAGCTTTATTCTTCATCATTTAAAGTTAAACGAGTTGTTAGATATTTTACAAATAGATAGTTTTGTATTGCGATTTGTAGTAACTGCATATTTCCGCTAAGTAGGTTTTCTGTTTTGAACAACGTTTATTTCCATGCTTAAGTAGGTTGTTGACTTGTTTTATTGTTATTAGTGCCCTGATATTGCTTCTGTGTAAGCTGTTTTCTTATAATTGTTTAGTATCCTGAAGATGACTTTGGAATAAAAATTTAAAGTCTTGGTACTAATTTTTTTCATTTTCACGTGAGAATCTCTACGGCATAAACTAAATTGATATGAACAAAAACAAAAGTATTTCAGAGCAGGTATTTATTTAAGTTTCTCTCTGAGTATTTAATATTTTGTGTGGCCTCCATCTGCCTGTACCACAACCTGCATTCTTGAGGAGTATGATTTCGGCAAATCACAAAAAAGCTGAGACTCAAGCTCCATTTCCCTGAGCACTTCGGTCACCTCTCTTCGCAGTCGTCAATGGAATGGAATATGAAATTTTGGCTTGAAGCCAAGCGACTGAATCCATAGGGATTATTCAGCGCTATAATGAAATTGGTTTGACATGAATATTTATGTTGATGATTTTATAAACTAAATAAATACAGGCGATTTTAAAAATTATGATAAAAACGGTATCCGTCATAAAAATTATAACTTCGCATTTCGTGAGTGCAAACAAGAAGTAAAAAACTTACACATACACATACATACACATACTCATATTCTATATCATTAAGCTACAAATTTCCTTTAATATCTAAATTCACTCTACCTCGGAATTGATATATTTTCATATATGTACCGAAGGGGAATTTTTTAGTTGATAACAATTTCGCCCCCCACATGGGATCGAACCACTGTCCAAGTGGACGGGAACGAAATCAGGACCCAGTGACGCTATCAAGTCAGCTAACAGAGATAGCGTCACTGGGTCCTGATTTCGTTCCAGTCTACTTGGACAGTGGTTTCGATCCCATGTGGGGGCGAAATTGTTATCAACTAAAAAATTCCCCTTCGGTACATATATGAAAATATATCAATTCGAGGTAGAGTGAATTTAGATGTTAAAGGAAATTTGTAGCTTAATGATATCTATATGCAATCACGGTTCGATGTGATGATTATTCATACTCATATTCTATAATAACATGCTTATATAAACAACTTTAGTGTATACTCTACACTTTGCAACGTACTGGGAGGTCAATATTAAATTTCATTAAAAAGGTTAATATCTCTAAGGAATCCAACAATTCTATTAACAGCTACATCCGGACAAAGTAGTTCTGCTATATCCCTGCCCACTAACCCATGTCTCTGGCGTGCCACAGAATAACTATGGCAATGTAATATAATGTGTTCCACAGTAAGAGGAGAGTCACACTGCATACAGACTGGTGCAGGTACCCCCTCCAACAGGATCGGTTGGTCATCGAGTATGGCCAATTCTTAGACGACATAATACAGTTTCTACCCTACGATTTTGTTGGACACCAGAGAACCAATGTTCAATACTTTGTCGGATCTTCCTGTACTTTTTATTGTTGGTCAGATGGGGAGACGACCAACGTGCTTGCCATTTATTTTTAACATGAACGAACAGTCCATTTCATGTCAGTGGAAGAAATATGGTGGAAGAGAATGCCTTCTTTAGTAATGACATCTCTTGCTTCATGGTCAGCAAGTTCGTTACCAGCAATACCCACATGGGAAGGAACCCAGATAAAATGGACAGATTTGAATTTGGAAGCAAGCCTATATAAACCATTCTTGAATACGTTGAACAATTGGATGTTTAGGGTTATATTGCTCAATGGCCATGAGTGCACTATAAGAATCTGAGTATATGGTGAAATTATTACCCCGTAGAGTAGAAGCAACTCTCAAGAGACTTGGCTAATGCAGTTAATTCAGCTGTAAAAATGGACGCATTATTTGAAAGTCTGCCCACATATGAGTTATTACCAGGACAACAGCACCAACACGCACTTGATGTCTTTGATCCATTAGTAAAAAGTTTAACAGAACCCGAATGCTTTCGGTCATGATCAAGAAAACAAGCCTTCACTTCTTGGACATTAACAGATTTTTTAACCACAGTTTTTTGACAGACCGATGGTTCTGGGGTCAACCAAGGAGGCAGCTTAGAGCAATGTATTGCTTAATTTTTTGGTCTTTAATAGACACACTGTCAACTGCAGCATTAACTTCTCACGTGAAAAGGCTGGATGCTCTAGCATTTGCAAAACTGCTGTGGACTGTTTTGGTTAAGAAATAGATGCTGCAGGTTTTTCTGGGGAACCTCTTAATTGAACATATACCGCAGTCCAGTTCCTATCGACATAAGTCTATAGGGAGCTCTCTGTGTCGGTATATAAGCTTTTCAACTGGAGATGTTTTAAATGCTCCAGAGCATATTCTCAGACCAGCATGATGAACTACATCCAACTCCTTAAGTTTGCTTGCACTTGCTGAAGAGTAGACTTGGCAACCATACTCAAGCTTTGATTTACATAAAGAGTCATATAACCGTAAAAGTGACCTCTTATCAGCACCCCAATTAAAACCTGAAACTACTTTTAAATTGTTAAGGGACTTCTTTCACCTTAATTTTGAGAGTCAGTATGACTACCCCATGTTAGTTTCTTATGAAAAATCATCCCTAAAAACGACACCTCTCCTCATATGGTATTAGTGTGTCTTTCAGCCTGATATTTGAGATGGTTTCCTTTTGGGCACACCTAGTAAAACGAAACTGCCACAGTTATTGGGGAGAATTGAAAGCCGTTGTCATCAGCCCAATTGCTGATTGCATTAACTGACTTTTGCAGAAAATTACAAGCTGCAATAGCATCATAACTAGTGACATAAATAGCAAGGTCATCCACAAACAAAGATGTCTTTACTGGAGGAGACACACATTCAACAATTGTGTTTATAGCCACAACAAATAAAGTGACACTACTCACTGCCTGTGGGACACCTCCTCTAGCTCAAAAGCATTAGACAAGGCGTTTCCAATTCTTACTTTAATGAGTCTATCACTTAGGAATGACCTGATGAAATTTAACATATTACCTCTTATTCCCATGTCATGAAGACGCTTAATTATACCAAAACGCCAAATAGTGTCATAAGCTTTCTCGAGGTCGAAGAAGACTCCTATAGTTTGACAGCGTTTTGAGAAACCTTGCTGAATTTGGGTTGATAATCTTATTAATGGGTCTACAGTGGAACCATTTCTCCTGAATCCAAATTGGACAGATGACAACAAACCATTTTTTTCTAGATGCCACATCAATCTAGATTTCACCATTTCTCAAACAATTTGCATACACAACTTGTAAGAGATATGGCCGATAGCTTGTAGGAAGATGAGGATCTTTCAATTGTTTCTTAATGGGAACAATGACTGCAATCTTCCAAGAAGAGAATACCAGTTTCCCATATTTTGTTAAAGATTTTAAGGAGATAAGTTTTAGCTGATTCTGGAGGATTTTTCAGCATGCTATAAAGAATGATATCATTCCCAGGGGATGCTGATATAGATGATGACAGAGCATCCCTTAATTCCCTCAAAGTTAACTTGGAATTATAAGATTCACCATTTCCAGAATTTAAATTACAGGTAAAGGCTGAATTCCTAATATTCTGGAAACGAGTTGAATAGTTCCTGGAACTCGATACTTCAGAGAAATGCTCACCCAGTTTTTCAGCATCTTCATTAGGCTTTGGCGACAAGGTCTCCATTGATTTTCAAACAGGGTGTTGGTGTTGGAACTACTTGCCACTTAGCTTTCTAATCTTTTTCCAGATCATCTGTTGGGTCTTGGAATTTATGCCATTTATATAAAAAACCAGGATTCTCTTTTACTTTTTAAAAAATATTTTTTGCTCGTTGGTAAATAGATTTTGTTGTTGCAGACTGACTGGATTTAATAAACGCCTGTAACATTCTTGGTAATTTTCCTCAAATTACCACAGGTTTTATCCCACCAAGGGAAAGCAGGTCTGTGTGGTTCCCTTTGGTCTTGGGTATCGAGTTTTCAGTTCGTTGGTAAATAGATTTTGTTGTTGCAGACTGACTGGATTTATAACGCCTGCAACATTTGCTGGTAATTTTCCTCAAATTACCACAGGTTTTTTCCACCAAGGGACAGCAGGTCTGTGTGGTTTTCCTTGGTCTTGGGTATCGAGTTTTCAGCACTATTCAATATTTCGAAGGCAAAGTACTCATAAGCCTTTATATGGCATTTGAAGGATTCAAATTCCTGGGATATGTTAATGCCTTCTTGAAATTTTACCCAGTCTGCTTCCTTTTCCTTCCATTTGATAGGATAATTCGAGGGGCATTTCTCACAAACTTAAGATGAATGGGAAAGTTATCACTATCATGTAGAAACTCATCTACAGACCAATTAAAATCAAGATAGAGAGAAGAAGAGCAAATGCTCAAGGCTATAGCAGATGAACCATCTGTGTAGAGATTATGGTATGTCATAGTACCATCATTAAAACGTGTAAGATCATTATTATTAACAATGTCATCAATGATCCTACCCTCTGTGTCTAAAGAGTCTCCACCCCAAAGTGGATTGTGAGAATTAAAATCACCAAGAAGTAAAAAAGGAGGAGGAAGTTGATTGATTAAACCTTGAATGTCCCCAAGAGTGAACCTACATCTTGGGGGAAGGTAAAGAGAGCAGATTGTGATTTCACGGTCAAATGTAGCCTGGATAGCAATTGCTTGAAGCTGGGTGGGTGTTCAGGGGAACCATAAAATGTTGCAATGTTTTAGTAATAATTATTGCAACACCTCCATGGGCGCAATCCCCATCAGTAGGGTTCATTTTGTAGATTTCATAGTCTACACCTGGATTGTATACTGAATCCCCCAATTTAGTTTCTTGAAGACATACAACCCCTGGGTTATGCTCACTCAGTAATACCTTTAGAATATCTAAACGAGTCCTTAGTCCTTTACAGTTCCATTGTAAAATGTCCAGATTGAATTTTAGTGCTAGGATCTACCAAGGGAAATTCTATATTGATCTATACTAGTTTTTTTGTTTATTTTCCTTATGGGACTTTATAAGAGTTTCTTTAGATTGTCTTGAGATATGTGGCTTATGATTATGTTTTATATTAGCTTTTTGATATGGAGGAGAGTGGACTTCCACTACTATTTTCTTTTTATCCAAGGAACTTGATTCCTTGGTTGTTTTTCAGGGGCAGGACCATCTTCACTGTTGTTACATTTATTATGGGGTTTGGATATCCCCACCTCCTTTGAGCAGGTGGAGGAGAGGATGAAGGAGTTCTCTCTCTCTCTTCGGCCCTCTAGTTTGTTCTTGTTCCATTTCCTCAAGGGTTTCTTGCTGAAGAGATGGGACAGACACAGGGAGGATTTCATCAACTGGAGAGGGGTCTATATCAGCGGCACCATCTTTCTTGGACAGGGGTGCTTCAGCCTTAGCCGCCTATCACCTAGCTCAGAGACTGGGTTTCAGTAGTTCTTGGTTTTTACTGCAGGTAGAGGTGCTTTAGTTTTCATAGGGCTACAAAATTTAGAGCCATAGCGTAGGTCTTTGTCTGACCAATTAAGTTCCTGGCGTAACTAATACTTATATGTTCAGCATTAGCTTTACATATAGCTGCCTCTTCATATTTATATTGGCTGCACTTTTTATTGAATGGGATATGATTCTCTTCACAATTAATGCATTTTGGCAGTTTCGAACAAGGACCATGTTCAGGAGCTGAGCAATTATTACAGACTTTATTGTTTTTGCAGAATCTGGATGGATGGCCATATTGAAAACAGTTATAGCACTGCACAGGTTTGGATAAAAATGGTTTGACTTTGACCCTTTCATTTTCCAAAATTGATGTAAGATGGTACAATCAGAGTCCTCAAACTTTAAAATGACCATATTTGCCTTTGGAACCTTTTTTTACCTGCTATACAGAAGTTAGACTGATTTCTAATATTTCTCTTTCCGTCAGTTCACAAAGGTCTCTATCAAATACCATTACTTTTCCATGACTAAAATTCATGTGTGGTCTAATTTCTTTTATCATATCATCTTTCTCGAATTTCTTCATTGTCAGCATGTATGACTGTCTTTGATTTAGCATGAATTAGGACACTGCCTTTGCCAAACCTTGAGGTGTTCCCCATGTCAATACAGCCAACCTTTAATGAATGTATCTGCTAAATTGTAGTAATTATAATTTTCCTCCCTAGCAGTCTACCAACCCCATTGGAGGTTTTGGTGTTCTTTCATAGGTGTCATCATCATTCAAATTTGGCTGAGCCACTTGTACCCATTGTGATGGTCTGTAAGTATCCATATTTTTAGGGGCCTTGTCAGTCAGTGCTCCCTTGACAATTTTTTTACAAATCGTTATGTTATTGATACTGCTGCTGGCTTTAAGTGCAGCTTCATGTTTTTCAAAAGTCAGCCCATGCCTCCCATTTTTTCTCACTTTCATCATAGTTTCATCCTCAATTCTTCTATTTTTGCCATAACTACCAAACGAAACTGAGCGTCTCATAGTCACATTCCAGGGAATGTGCTTTACATGACACACCCTCAAACTATCCACTGTGTTCCCACAATGGTTTCTTTTCAATTTGTGATGACTACCCTGAGAGGTAGTACCACCACTGGAGCATTCCATATCCATGGTCAAGTTCATGTCACGGGTCGTCATCTTTGCCAAATCATCATCAAAGGGACCAGGGGTACTAGAATCCTTGTGGTTACTAGTCATATAGGCTTTATAAAAAAAATAGAAAAATTAAACCTGAAAATATTAAAAAAATATCATCAGCCTTTCATAAAGTTTATCTTCCTTCCACCAATGGCACAAAAATGAGAGCAACTCCCCAAATGTCCGCGTCCCTACCCTACCCCACTGGTGATGGACAACATGGTTAGAGTGGCGCAAGTGTAAGCCAAACCCGCTTGCTAGGACTGAGAATATTACAAAAATACAATCATCCCCACCCTAACCATGTTATGGGCAAACCGGAAAGATGCAGAGAGTCCTATCCCCAGGAATAGACCCCCCTGGAATCCGTGGTCCAGCCCTGAAGAATAGTTCCGCCTTGAGTTATCATCTGATATTTCTCAGGTCCGAACATTATTGGGTAGTTGATGATCCTACCACAACTCCCACTATTAGCTTCGGATATAAACCAATCCAGCTATGATATGTTTTCCCATTCGTCTGGTCCAATAAATTTACAGAAGGTAGAAAATTCCACAATATTACTCCAAATGAAAATATACAAAAAATATGAGACTCTTGGACTCAAACTCGGGAACTAATTCCTGGGGTTCAAGAGCCCTCTCACTACGTCAAGGTGGTCCCATATCGAGGGGGGGCGCAGGTCGTCAAGGCTTGGTATACCATCATAGTTCACTGTGCGTGCGTCAATACGATCCTTTAAGAGACTATCAATGTTTTCACACACATTAAGGTCAGGGGAGCTACTGGAAATTCACTTGATGAGATGAAATCGATACACTGTTTCGAAGCAGCTCCTGTGTCTGAAAAGCCTTGAAACATGGTGCCTTATGCAAAAGTGTGACTTCTTCAAACAGATAACAATTTTCAGGATCTTTGAGGAAAGGAAATACTCCACCAGTAAGCACAGTTCTCTGAAGTATTCGCCATTCCATGACTGTCCTTTTTCTTTGATGATCCACATTAACCTTTTAGCTGTGAAACAAATTCCCAACATTCAGGAAATTTCACAACTTGGCAATAGCACATGTCATTGCTGATATCATCCAACTTTGCAGCCGATTGGTTGTCATTTTTATGATTTGGCTTCCTGACTGTGTAAATGAGAAATTCATCTGATGCGGCAACATGGAGAAAGTCTGCTTCATCACAATCTTTAAGAAATTAACCACAAAACTATAAACGGTTCTCTCTCTCTTGTGTGATGTTGGGCTTTCTGATAACATGAAATGCTTTGATACCAGATTTTTTCAACTCACGATATACAGCACTATAACTTCTTCTTTCTTTCCCCTTTTGTTTCTAGTTCAAGAGCCAATTTACGTAAAGACTTTCTTGGTCTACCCACTGCCTTTGCTATGATCTCTTTTGACTCCTGAGAAAAGGACTTCAGGCCTTCCAAGATTCTCACTCTTTTCGTGATGACAGTCATATGGATTTTTGTTCCAGTTCTTTTTAACAATGTATTCATCTCTTTTAACGTATTTATAGCTATCCAGGAACGTGAAATGAATGATGCGCCAGCATCCCTGGCCGCTCTGAAGGTTATAGCCCTGATTCGGTCAATCCAACTGATTTCCTCCGAGTCGTTAGCCATGGCTGTATCTAATCCCGTCGCTCAGCCCGAAAAATACAAGAAATGTAAATGAAAAATAGCTTCATACAAACTTAAGATAATGTACTTGGAGATAGGCTATAGCAGAAAATTTCATAACTTTCCATTTGTTCTGTGGAGGCGGGGCTCTAATTTCGAAACACCCAGTATGTATGTATGTATGTATGTATGTATGTATGTATGTATGTATGTATGTATGTATGTATGTATGTATATATATATATATATATATATATATATATATATATATATATATATATATATATATATATATATATATATTTATGCTTAAAAATCATAGATCTTTATATTTACCTTGTAATCTTACCAGGCGAATTTCATTTGTGCCACGACAATGCCTCAATAAATAAAGGTGAGAGCGCTCGGTGCGGATTTCTGCCCTATCCTTTTCCTGTGGGATTGACATTGACAACTTCTCGTCTTAACATCTGCATCTGGGTTATTCATTGCTAGCGACATCTGCAGCCGCATCCACATCCACAGTTTGAGAATGCGAATATGAGGATATCACCCTTTCAGTATTCAATAGTTCATACTCGCACAGTGTAGCTAAAATTAGACTTTTTTTTTTTTTTTTGTTAACTAAATTTTATTTTTTCGTTTATTGTGCACAATTACACATTTCATACAACATAAACTTTATAAGTAGCTCTGTTATACCATAATTTGTTTTAAAGCATATTTGTTTAAATAAATAATTTCATGTCATTTACAGCCGTTGTGATCATAAAGGCAGGGTATATCTCTCTCTCTCTCATCTCTCTCTCTCTCTCTCTCTCTCTCTCTATAATGCGAAGAATGCCTTTGAATTTGTTACCATTATCATGAAATAAACCTTGTGCCAAAACAATTAAAGCGTTCGTGTATCGCTCTTACTCTTTGTATGTTCCAATGAAAGTATACACACACATGCATGGGTATCATTTAAGTTTCTACTTCCAATTACTACTGGTTTATGAATTTTCGGTAGGCCATATAATATACTAAACGAAGAACCTGTGACATGTAATTGCTGTATGTAGTTTCATTTATTATCCCTTCATTTTTCAGTTTCCTTAAGAATCTATTGACTTTATCTCCTCTTTTGTAAATGTCGAGAAAGTTGGGGTCACCATGCAGTTGAAACTTAGTGGTATCAGATAGGATGGTTTGCAATTTTTTTTTCTGATATCACTAAGTTTCAACTGCAATGGTGACCCCAACTTTCTCGACATTTACACAAGAGAAGATAAAGTCAATAGATTCTTAAGGAAAGTGAAAAATGAAGGGATAATAAATGAAACTACATACCAGCAATTACATGTCACAGGTTCTTCGTTTAGTATATTATATGGCCTACCGAAAATTCATAAACCAGGCACACCTGTTAGACCCATTATGGCTGCATACAATAGTCCTTCTTTTTCTATCTCCAAATTCTTAGTATCACATTAACTGAGTATTCCATTAACGAAAACACTTTGAAAAAGGATATCAATTTCAGGAACAAATCATCCAACAGGACGGAGACTACCAAAATGGCCAGTTTTGACGTGGAATCCTTGTTTACGAATGTACCATTGAACGAAACCATAGATATTAGTTTTAAATAAGATTTTTATTAGCGATGGCACTGTATTT
>NC_061109.1:7106366-7118866 GCF_015104395.2 Macrobrachium nipponense
AGCTTTAGTTCTTTTTAACTGAATTGCTTCTTCTAATGAGCAACAGAAACAATTGCCGCATAAACTGAAATCACAATTAGCCCTTTAGCTTAATTTCAGGCCGCTCTAATATATCAAGTCAAGAGCACTACTATATTCCAGGTTCACAAATCAATGGGTGCTTGACATTCCAGTTTATTGAAATGAAATGTCAGGTGGATCCTCGCGCAGCAAATTGATGAAACTCTGACTCTTCTCTTTGCTTTATCAGTGCTTTTGTCCCTAGAATTAGATTTAGAATAAGCTTTTCGAAACGCGAGCGAGTATCATTGCCAGTGTGGGAGAATTATCTCCATTTTCATTAACTTCGTGTTCATCATTGCTCAGATTATTGTTTTCGTCCGGAATGCTATTATCATCATTGGTAGTAGTGTTACTGTTCATTATTATTCAGTAATTTTTCATGATTTTGATATTATTAAGTTGGTAGCTACTTTGGATTTGATGACTATTATCTAACGTATTTTGGCCTTAACCCATTTTTCCATTTTTTCAGGTTAGCATTGTTAAATATATATATATTATATATATACTATAATATATACATATATATAATATATATATATATATATATATATATATATAGTGTGTGTGTGTATGTATGAATGTATGTATGTCTGTATGTACTTATATATACATGTATATATATTAAATCTCAGAGATTATGACATTGGCATACCACCTGTCTGCAAAACTGCATACCATGCCTCTATTGTACATATAATTAGATAAGGTTTAAGAATATTGACAGCCATATTCCTTAGAAATGGACATTATTCCCCTAAAGATCTCTATCCTTGATATATGTGTCTTGGTGAGGGACCAATTAATAATGTACGACATCAAGCCTGACCCTGCCCCCGAAATAGAAGACAATGCAGTCTTCTGTCAATCCAGTTTCTAAAATGAGTCGTAAGGCAGCAAAAGCAAAATTGAATCTGCTTACAGCTTTTCGTGCTGTAAGGAGTTTAATTGGAGGAAGTTTGGGAACTATAGTTATTCTATAGTAAAGAATAACAAAATGCCCATTCTGCTTTGTTGCAAAATTAATAATAATAATCATCATCATCTTCATCATCATCATCATCATCATCATCATCATCATCATCATCATCATCATCATCGTGACGAATTTTCTCAATTTGGAGACCTGAATGTGATTGAAGGTCCACGATAATATTCAGCAGTGGATTGTGATTATTTATACAAGCGTTACAAAAGCTTTCGAACCCTGTGTTGGGTTCATCTTCAGTCTAATGAAAAACTTCTGTACAAACAGTGAAACAGGTGAACTTCGTTTTGAGGGCTGGAAATTTCTCCAGCGGTCCAAACAGCAGGCAAAAAATTATCAATTGCCCAACTAGGGTGACTGCTTCTCTTCTGTTTATGTTTCTCGCGAGCAATTTGCTACACCTTCTCACCGGTAGTTAAGCTTGTGCGTGCACTCCGTCGTCCGCTTGCATTGTTTCTGGTTCATATGCATGATATCTGTGAAGGAAGAAAGGAGGCAACGGCGGCATCGGACGAAGGAAAAACAGAGCGTGATTCAGTAGCAAAAGCCCTCCACTGGAGCCTGTGCAAGAAACACCAGCTACCTTGCAGTAATAAGTGGTACGAACGCCAACCTGAAGGAGTGATAGAAAACATCAGGCAAAGATCCTCTGGGACTATGGTATCAGAACAGGCGTGACGTTGATTGACAAAATCAAGAAGAAAGTATCACTAATTGATGTCGCAATACCATGGGGCGCCAGAGTTGAAGAGAAAGAAAAGGGAAAAAATGGATGAAGTCAGTAAGTGATACTTTCTTCTTGATTTTGCCAATCAACGTCACGTCTGATCTATTTGCACGTATCACCCTATCTGTTCTGATACATAGCCCCAGAGGATCTTTGCCTGATCGTTTTCTATCATGCCTTCAGGTTAGTGCTCGTACCACTTATTACTGCAAGGTAGCTGGTGTTTCTTGCTCAGGCTCCAGTGGAGGGCCTTTGCTACTGAATCATGCCTCTTTTTGTACATTCATGGTTTCATTTTTCGTATTGCACTTCCTACATATGCGAGAGATTTTATTTCCAACTATCGTTCTTTGAACATATCTGGTTCTTAGGGCCTGGTCTTGTGCCGCTGTTATCATTCCTTCAGTTTCCTTCTTCAGCTCTCCCATCAGTAGCCATTGCCACGTGTCATCTCTGGCTAGTTCTTTAGTCTGTCTCATGTATTGTCCGTGCATTGGTTTGTTGTGCTATTCCTCTGTTCTGCTTGTCATTCTCCTGTCTCTGTATATTTCTGGGTCTTCGTTTACTTTTATCAGTCCTTCTTCCCATGCACTCTTGAGCCACTCGTCTTCACTGGTTTTCATATATTGGCCCAGTGCTCTGTTCCCGATGTTGACGCAGTCCTCTATGCTTAGTAGTCCCCTTCCTCCTTCCTTTTGTGTTATGTTTAGTCTGTCCGTATTTGTTCTTAGGTGTAGTGCTTTGTGTATTGTCATAAGTTTCCTCGTTTTCTGGTCTATGCTGCGAAGTTCTGGCTTCGTCTATTCCACTATTCCTGCGCTGTATCTGATTACTGGCACTGCCCATGTGTTTATGGCTTTTATCATATTTCCGGCGTTGAGTTTTGACTTGAGTATCGCCTTGAGTCTCTGCAAATATTCTTTCCTGATCGTGTCCTTCATCTCTTGGTGTTTTATTCCCAGGTATTTGTGTCCCGTCTCATCTATGTGTTTGATGTTGTTCCCATCTGGTAGCTTTATCCCTTCAGTCCTTGTTATTTGGCCCTTTTGTATGCTGACTAAGGCACATTTTTATTATTATTATTATTCTTTTTTTTTGTCTATCACAGTCCTCTAATTGACTGGGTGGTATTTATAGTGTGGGGTTCCAGGTTGCATCCTGCTTCCTTAGGAGTCCATCACTTTCCTTACAATGTGCGCCGTTTCTAGGATCACACTCTTCTGCATGAGTCCAGGAGCTACTTCAGCCTCTAGTTTTTCCAGATTCATTTTCAGGGATCTTGGGATCGTGCCATGTGTTCCTATGATTACGGGTACAATTTCTACTGGCATATCCCATATCCTTCTTATTTCTATTTTCAGGTCTTGATACTTATCCATTTTTTCCCTTTCTTTCTCTTCATCTCTGGTCTCCCATGATATTGCGACATCAATGAGTGATACTTTCTCCTTCATTTTGTCAATCAACGTCACGCCTGGTCTATTTGCGCGTATCACCCTATCTGTTCTGATGCCATAGTCCCAGAGGATCTTATTATTATTATTATTATTATTATTTTTATTTTTATCTTTTTTTTGCTCTATCACAGTCCTCCAATTCCACTGGGTGGTATTTATAGTGTGGGGTTCCGGGTTGCATCCTGCCTCCTTAGGAGTCCATCACTTTTCTTACTATGTGCGCAGTTTCTAGGATCACACTCTTCTGCATGAGTCCTGGAGCTACTTCAGCGTCTAGTTTTTCTAGATTCCTTTTCAGGGATCTTGGGATCGTGCCTAGTGCTCCTATGATTATGGGTACAATTTCCACTGGCATATCCCATATCCTTCTTATTTCTATTTTCAGGTCTTGATACTTATTCATTTTTCCCTCTCTTTCTCTTCAACTCTGGTGTCCCATGGTATTGCGTTCCTTATTTTCTTCTCTTGTCCATTTCTTCCTTTGGTTTGCTTCTGTAGCTCCAATCTCAGGCTATTGGTTACTGTCGTTGTGGTGGTCAGTTGCTGGATGACGACCTCCAAGTACCTGACCGTCTTCCCCTTCAATTGGGTTGAATACCTGGTTGCCGGACGAAACTCCTCTGTTGCCAGAGGTTCCATTTACGTCGTTGTCGTTTATTCTTTCATTTCTTAACATCATTGCTGAGTTTTGCTATTTAACCCATAGCTGGACCCTACCCCATCAGGGATAGGTACTCATTTACAGCTGAGTAGACAAGAGGAAATTATGGTAGAGATCCTTTCCCAAGGAATCAACGCCGAGGAGAGCGGTCACCCATCCACGACTGACCAACCCCAATGTTGCTTAACTAGTCCATTGACGACCTAACCCACTCTGCCACGGCGCCTACTATTATTATTATTATTATTATTATTATATTATTATTATTATATTATTGTACTTAGGAAGCAGACCCTCTCTCAAGCATACTTTATTAAAAGTATGGCTACTTCAGCAGCATTACACTTGTAAGAGATTCTTCTCTATTTTCCGAATAGCGGCTTTTATCCGTGCTACCTTAGACAGGCTAGTAGAGCGCCTATGGAGGTCATGGTCAAATACAGAGCCAAAATTGGTGCATATATTTGAATTTTACAGATAAACTATGATACCATAGTTATCAAAGTCATTAACGATATATATATATGTCTCTCTCTCTCTCTCTCTCTCTCTCTCTCTCTTTCTTGAAGCAAGCGAGCTTTCGTCTGGAGCTGCCAGACATCCTCGGGCTGGGAAGCTGAGGGTGGACTGATCTTGAAGCGGTGTCCGTCCCTCGTTATATTTGGAGTTGACAGCAGGGGGTCCGCCCCATGCTGATCTACTATTGGCTGGTGGCGGTAGGTTCTTCGTTTTCATTGGTGGCTTGAACCGGGTCTCAAGCCACTTTCCATGCGTTGATGGTTGCGATACTGTAAGTCCTGCAGCCGCCTATAGACCTCCTTAGCGGCGCGGTTACGTCGATGGGCGTTTCGCTATGCTGCGGGACGTCACGGCTAACTTGATTATGATTGCTGCGGGAGTATCTCGTTCGGGGCGTCGTCTTCCGTGGAGTTGTCGTGCTCGGTGGTGTCATTGTTGGTGGCAGGTCTTCTCATACTCGTAGGGAGGAGAAATTCTTCCTGCGTCGTATTTAGTGTAGGTCTTACTTGCTGGATGAGAAGCGCCTCCAGCAGGCGTAACCGACGGTCATCAGGGCCTTCCCGATGATCTTCGTGTTTTGGATGATCACATCCCACGGGAGATGGCCTCTTGATGTTTGGTGCGTGCGTGATTTTTGATAGCCCCCTCTTGGGCGTGGCACGAGTCTCTCTTCGACAGGCGCATGGTAGTCATACCAACGTAGGCGCCGCTGCAACCGCGGACTGGGCATGTATACTGGTACACACATGCGTCTGCTTCAGGGGGGTTGGCTCGTACCTGTGGAGAGGGGTTATTTTTTCATAATTAGGTCGCGCGTCCTCCGATTCTGGTAGTAGATAATTAGGTCGATATTTTTGGTGTCGTCGGTCGGGGATACATTTTCAGAAATAATTTTCTTGACTGAGTCCTCTTCTTCACGGTAATGTGATCTCATGAAGGCTTTATAATACAGCTTGATATTATCCTGGGGGCGGGGTTGCGGGCTCTCACTACCGTACCATTTCTCCAGGGCTGTACGGACTCTCTGCTTATTAATTTATTTGAATACCCGTTATTTACGAGTACTTAGGAGGCGCAGTCGAGTTCCTGATGAGTGTCCTGCCAGGTTGAGCAGTGGGAGAGGGCTCTCCTGACGAAGGCCCTGAGGGTCATGCTTTTGAATGTCTGGCGGGGCACTCGCTGTCACCATTGAGGCAAAGTCCTAGGTTGGTTTTCTTTGTGTAGACAGAAGTACGGAGGCTGTCTTGCGTCTTACTCACAAGGACGTCGAGGAAGGGGAACCGATCGTCGGCGCTGTATTCAACCATGTAATTCAGCACGCTGCACTGCTGAAATGCCTGATGAAGGGCTTCTACCTCATTCTCGGTGTCGACTTGAACAAAGATTTCGTCGATATATTTGTCCATATCTGCGGGGTTGCTGCATCCTGGTGAAGACTCGTTCCTCCACGGTGCCCATGTAAAAATTAGTGAAGAGTACCCCCAGTGGGGAGCACATCGCTATGCCGTCCTTTTGGCGGTACATCTGTCCTCGGTGGGTGGAGAAAGGGCCTTCTTCGTGCAGATCTCCAGCAGCGTACGGAGGGAGGCTTCGGGTATGTTGAGGGGCGCCGTCGACTGACTCCTGTAGACACGCTCAAGGATGATGTCAATGGTTTTCGTCGACAGGCACGTTGGTAAACAGGGACTCTACATCCAGCGAAGCGATAATCCCGGTGCCAGGTGCGTCCTTGATGACTTCTAGGAATTCTACTGACGACTGCAGGCTGTACCGACTTGGGACGTAGGGGGTCAAAATTTGGTTTAGACGTTTAGCCCAAGGCGTAAGTAGGGGCGGGCGTCTGGCTGTGATCGGGGGGATCGCCGGAGGGGGTTTCCTGGTTTGTGAGTTTTATGTTACCGTATAGAAGTCATCAAGGACGCCCTGGCACCGGGATTATCGCCTCGCTGGACGTAGAGTCCCTGTTTACGAACGTGCCTGTCGACGAAACCACCATTGACATATCCTTGAGCGTGTCTACAGGAGTCAGTCGATCGGCGCCCCCCTCAACATACCCGAAGCCTCGCTCCGTACGCTGCTGGAGATCTGCACGAAGAAGGCCCCTTTCTCCACCCACCGAGGACAGATGTACCGCCAAAAGGACGGCGTAGCGATGGACTCCCCACTGGGGGTACTCTTCGCTAACTTTTACATGGGAACCGTGGAGGAACAGTCTTCGCTAGGATGCAGCACCCTGCAGATATGGACGACATATCGACGACATCTTTGTTCAAGTCGACGCCGAGAATGAGGTAGAAGCCCTCCGTCAGGCATTTCACAGTGCAGCGTGCTGAATTACACTGTTGAATACAGCACCGACGATCGGCTCCCCTTCCTTGACGGCCGTTGTAGTAAGACGGAAGACGGCCTCCGTACTTCCGTCTTACACAAAGAAAACCAACCTAGGACTTTGCCTCAATGGTGACAGCGAGAGCCCCGCCAGATTCAAAAGCCACTACCGTCAGGGCTTCGTCAGAGGCCCAGCCCCTCTCCCACTGCTCGACCTGGCAGGACACTCATCAGGAACTCGACCGCAGCCTCCCAAGTACTCGTAAATAACGGGTATTCAAATAAATTAATAAGCAGAGAAGTCCGTACAGCCCTGAGAAATGGTACGGTAGTGAGAGCCCGCAACCCCGCCCCCAGGATAATATCAAGCTGTATTATAAAGCCTTCATGAGCTCACATTACCGTGAAGAAGAGGACTCAGTCAAGAAAATTATTTCTGAAAATGTAATCCCGACCGACGACACCAAAAATATCGACCTAATTATCTACTACCAGAATCGGAGGACGCGCGACCTAATTATGACAAATAACCCCTCTCCACAGGTACGAGACCCCCTGAAGCAGACGCATGTGGTGTACCAGTATACATGCCCAGTCCGCGGTTGCAGCGGCGCCTACGTTGGTATGACTACCATGCGCCTGTCGAAGAGACACTCGTGCCACGCCCAAGAGGGGGCTATCAAAAATCACGCACGCACCAAACATCAAGAGGCCATCTCCCGGGATGTGATCATCCAAAACACGAAGATCATCGGAAGGCCCCTGATGCCCGTCGGTTCAGCCTGCTGGAGGCGCTTCTCATCCAGCAAGTAAGACCTACACTAAATACGACGCAGGAAGAATTTCTCCTCCCTACGAGTATGAGAAGACCTGCCACCAACAATGACACCACCGAGCACGACAACTCCACGGAAGACGACGCCCCCTCCGAACGAGATACCTCCTGCAGCCAATCATAATCAAGTTAGCCGTGACGTCCCGCAGCATAGCGAAACGCCATCGACGTAACCGCGCCGCTAAGGAGGTCTAGGCGGCTGCAGGACTTACAGTATCGCAACCATCAACGCATGGAAAGTGGCTTGAGACCCGGTTCAAGCCACCAATGAAAACGAAGACCTACCGCCACCAGCCAATAGTAGATCAGCATGGGCGGACCCCCTGCTGTCCACTCCAAATATAAACGAGGACGGACACCGCTTCAAGATCAGTCCACCCTCAGCTTCCCAGCCCGAGGATGTCTGGCAGCTCCAGACGAAAGCTCGCTTGCTTCAAGAAAGAGAGAGAGAGAGAGACATATATATATATATCGTTAATGACTTTGATAACTATGGTATCATAGTTTATCTGTAAAATTCAAATATATGCACCAATTTTGGCTCTATTTGATCATGACCTCCATAGGCGCTCTACTAGCCTGTCTAAGTAGCACGGATAAAGCCGCTATTCGGAAAATAGAGAAGAATCTCTAACAAGTGTTAATGCTGCTGAAGTAGCCATTAACTTTAATAAAGTATATTATTATTATTATTTTTTTAAACTTATTATTATTATCCTGTCCTAAATGTTGATTATTATTGTTGTTGTTATATTCATCATTATTACTGTTACAACACTGATGAAAGTCTATAAATAATAATAATAATAATAATAATAATAATGAGTTACATTCCTGAATTTCCAGTATTCTTATACATTCATAATTTTTTTTAATTTATTTATCAATGCTAAAACCAATTTCTTTTTATAACAGGCTTCCACGAACTCGAAAAATGGTGCAAAAATATTGAATTGAAAAAATATATTTCATACGATATTTTATATTTATATAAAAAAGAGTCGCCTTTCATATAATAAAAGATGTCGCCTTTCATATTTATATATAAATAAAAAAAGATGGTCGGCTTTCTCTCTTTTCATTTTTACCTAACAAAAAAAAACCCATAAATAAATCAAAAATTTGTGATGGTAAAACAAATGTTTTTTTTCAGCTCATGTAAAATGTCTATACATGAACTCGACAAACATCTGTATGGATGAGTTGAATTGATCTTAATTTTCAATCTATTGTCTGTCCATCTATCTATCAGTTATATATATATACTATATACTATATATATATATATATATATATATATATATATATATATATATATATATATATATTATATATATATATATATATATATAGTATATATAGTATGTATGTATATATATATATATATATATATATATATATATATATAGTATGTATATATATGTATATATATGTATATATATATATATATATATATATATATATATATATATATATATATATAATATATATATGTATATATATATATATATATATATATATATATATATATATATATATGTATATATATATATATATATATATATATATATACATATACATATATATATATATATATATATATATATATATATATATATATATATATATATATATATATATATATACATACTATATATACATATATATATATATACATATTATATATATATATATTATATATATATATATATATATATATATATATATATTACTATATTATATGTATATCCAAACACGACAGACACAATATAATTAGAAGCCAATAAATCACCATTCCACGGGAAGGAATGTAATGAAGTTAACAACCTTGAACATTCTCAAGAGAAACAATTTGTTTATACTTTTTAAGGTATAACAGCTCACTTTTAAAGATTATCAGTCGACTGTTTATATAAATTTATTGCCTACCCTTACTTTCATTCAGCTTTGTGAGGCCTTTGTGTTTATGTACTGTCTTCTGGTTAATTTATTTTCGGTTTGTTTTCTAGAACCTTTCGCTTTTTCTATTCTGTCTGAGCGTGTCTCATAAGCTTATAATAATGATAATAATACCAGCAACAACAAAAGCAATAATAATAATAATAATAATAATAATAATAATAATAATGCAACATCACACGCTATCATGTTACTTATTGAAGGCGCGTTTTCTGTCACTAAATTTTGTTTGAATGATTACCCATTATATGAGCCACCTAATGCCTCATCTTAAGCAGATTCAAACAACGAAGCAATAATAATAATAATAATAATAATAATAATAATAATAATAATAATAGGACATCACACGCCTTCATATTCCTTATTGATGGTTCGTTTTCTATCACTATATGAGCCACCTAATGCCTCATCATAAGCCAGTTCCAAGCAACAAGGGACGAAAGAAAATAAACGAAACGATTTGGATTTCACCCAAAATAGGGTCCCCATCGACCCACCACCTCCCTCGAAAGGAAAAACTCAAATACGCTCTGATAGTTGATGAATCGAGGAACACGGAGAGAAGAGATACAAAAAAATTGACTAGTTTCAACTGAGGTGTGGGAAGAGCTGAACTTAAGAAGTGCAAATTAGTGGTTCAAAGTATCCATGCGTATATTCTATTCCTATGAAAAAAAACGTGAAAATATCATATTGACTTGTGGTATGGTAGGTTCCTCTCTCTCTCTCTCTCTCTCTCTCTCTCTCTCTCTCTCTCTGTCCATTTAACCAGATAGGTGACGAAGTTCACAAACACTGAACTTATGATTCTCACAGAAATCGGCAGTTTATACTATTTATACTCCATTTTAGTTTCTGTAAAAGAAAACTATTGTCATGGCTATTCCTCTGCCCGTCCGCACTTTTTCTGTCCGCCCTCATGTCTTGAAAACTACTGAGGCTAGAGGGCTGCAAATTGCTATGTTTTATCATTAACCCTACAATCTTTAAAAATACCAAATTGCAGACCTCTACTCTCATTTAGTTTAATTTTATTTATGGTTGAATTTAGCAATCATCATGCGTCTGGCACCTATGCTGAAAGCATTATATGCTGTACACAAAACTCGATTGCGCCGAATAAACTTCTGCGCATTTTTGACTTGTTTATTCATTGGACAAAAATTGAAAATGTCATACTAACACACGGTAATTCTCTCTCTCTCTCTCTCTCTCTCTCTCTCTCTCTCTCTCTGTTGCTTAAGGACCCGTAGGTGTTGAAGGAATAAGAGGCTTGTCTAGAACCTTAGGATTCTTTGGTCCCACTTAGACGAAAAGAGACTGAAGTACAAGGAATAAGATAGTTCAGTATCTACTTGAGCAGCAGCAGCAGCAGCAACTCTCTCTCTCTCTCTCTCTCTCTGACCAAATGATGCATCAGGTCATGCATTCCAATAGGCAATAGATGATGAGAGTCGACAGGGACGGTCCACTGGACGAGATAGCACGCGTTGCGAAGAAGACACGATACCACGTCTTCTCCTTAGGCACTAAAGGTGCCAGTAGTTATAGCGCTGTTCACTTTGGGACACCCGTGACTACTTTTATCTATGATGGAAGCCATGAAATGGAAGCCATGAAGTTAGTACCCATGGAGGTGCGGGATAGGAAGTCGGTGGAGGCTGGGAGGCTATACAAATAGGTGAAAACATTCAGGAAATTCTGACATGAAAACCCTACTAATTTTTCTTCTTAGTTTGCAGGTTTTGAAGAATTTTTTCTCTAAACTTGATTTAATCTCACAACGGGTGATAAGGTTAAGGAACTTTTGACAGGAAAATCTTACTATTTTTTCTTCTTATTTTGAAAGTTTTGAAGAATTTTTTCTCTCTAAACTTGAATTAATCTAATAACGGGTGATAACGTTGAGGAACTTTTGACAGGAAAACCTTACTATTTTTTCTTCTTATTTTGCAAGTTACGAAAGAATTTTTTCTCTAAACTTGATTTAATCTCACAACGGGTGATAAGGTTAAGGAACTTTTGACAGGGAAATCTTACTATTTTTCTTCTTATTTCGTAGGTTTTGAAGAAATGTTTCTCTAAACTTGAATTAATCTCACAACAGGTGATAAGGTTAAGGAACTTTTGACAGGAAAACCCTACTAATTTTTTCTTCTTATTTTGCAGGTTACGAAGAATTTTTTCTCTAAACTTGAATTAATTAATCTAATAACAGGTGATAACGTTGAGGAACTTTTGACAGGAAAACCTTATTATTTTTTTCTTCTTATTTTGCAGGTTTTGAAGAATTCTTCTCAAAACTTGAATTAATCTAACAACGGGTGATAACGTTAAGGAACTATTGACCGGAATACATTACTATATTTCTTCTTATTTTGCAGATTTTGAACGATTTTTCCCTAAACTGGTAATCATGCAAGTGATGAATATTACACATATTCTTTTATCGTGATATTTTTCTAAATTTTCACCCTTCGTTACAGAGAATTATGTAGGTCATAACATTTATTCTAACATGAATAGATATGAGATTTTTAACCTTTCAGCAGATGCTAATGAGAGTTATTAGTATTCAAACAACTATCCAAACTAGTTTTATATCAATGCAACGGCCAATATGTGCTTTCAACATCAACTTTCGCTTCTGAGGTGTAAATTTTAATCCTATGATGTCGAATTCACATTAAAGACATCTTTAAACGTCTTAGAATTAACAATATCTTAATGGTATCTCAGAAGTAGTTTTTAGTATAAATACAAAAACAAACAACGAAAGAAGCATACGTAGTCTTTTTTGTCATCGTTTGAGAATCTTCCTGGTGGATATTGTATCATATACTTTGCAATGATGCACCAAAAGAAATAAATATGAGAAAGTGAAGTCAGAGAAAAGAAAAAAAATGCTAAAGAAAAACATAAACAACCAAGATGAATTACTGAGTAATCCTGCGTGCGAA
>NC_061109.1:7121366-7138866 GCF_015104395.2 Macrobrachium nipponense
TCTTTGACATAGTCATTAGATTCTTTGAAGTACGTGGGGGTGAGGCATTGATAAGTGCTGAGCAGTCAATGATGATTGTATCTCCTTTTGGTTCTCCCACTTGCGCTTTAATAATTTCAACCAGCAGTGCCTTCTGACACGTATGAAGCTTGCCGCTGTAATGAGAGATGCAGGGTATGACTGATTCTCGTGCTTGAAGAATTCTTGTAAGTCACACTATCTGTTCTGGCTTGAGATGAACAGTCGCAAGAATAACTGACAGTCATCTTTTAGGACTTTCTCCTTAGAAATTCTCTCAGCCTGTTCTTGTTTGAAGAATGAAACAAGGTTCTTCTTGATTGGATGATAGAAAAGATTACCAGCTTCATCCTCTAGCCCTTTCATGAATGATAGGAACTGCTCTTTGCCTCGCCGGTGATGTGAAGCTACTATTTCAGCTGCAATTGAGTCTGCAATCTTCTTTCTATCTAACACCATCAGGTCTGCCGATTCTTCTTGGAATTGGTTACCTATCTCCTGCATCACTGCAGAGAGTGATTTTACCTTTTCAAAGAAAGATTTCTGGGCACTCAGTGTCTGCTCGTGGTGTCTGCTGCTGTATGTGGCATCCTTCATACCAGACATGGCCTCGTATCCTGCTAGTAGACGACTTAACTTCAGGTCCAGCGACCATCCACCTACGAAGTGCTGACGGGTCTTCTGTCAACCCAATTGCTCCTCCGTCATCTTTGATCACTGCATTATTGTGCTCGTGCGCTTGATCAATCGCCATGCCAGAGAATTCTCTTCTCAACTTGTGGATGACGAAGTTACCATTGTGAAACTCCTTGGCCACATCTGGATGTTGTTGTTCGAGTGACATCATATCTCGGAGGTGAATAGTGATCCACAGGGCATAGTTAACATTGTTATTTGTAAAGAAGTAAGGCACCAGTTCTGAAAGTGCTTCATGATACAAGTTGAAGTCTCCTTCTCTGAATGAGTGGAAGGGGGTGAATATCGTGAGTTCCATGTCCAGCACTAGACTCCAGAATTGGAACTGCAGACTCTCTTTCGTCCATTTTTCACACCAATCCCCAAAGGTTATTTCTGATGTGCTACACTCTTCAGAGCAGAAATCATGATATGCCTTCTTCATCAGTTTGTACGAGCTACATGCTGTAATCTGGTGTCCTTGTCTTGTCTTTGCGACACTGGATGCAGGCAGGTAAGACTCTGATGTACCAGATGAGGCCACCCCTGCTTCCACAATGGCACTGGTCCACCCACTGTCTCGTAATAATGTTCCTAACGATCTCAGTGAAGCCATTTTTATATGAAGGCCTCCAAACATGACAAAAAACTTGTCCTCTCCATATTCTTGCCACTTCCATTGTATTTGTTTCGCCGGAGCATACAACAGTTGTTCAGCATCAATTACAGGTGCCTGCTGTGTGTTCAAAAAAGCCACTGTATCACGGACCTTCTCCATGGCATGCTTGATAGTTGTAACAGAATGTGCCTGGTCTCGCCACATAGGCATCATTGCCGATATGCTCACTTCAAATGCACGGCTCCTTTTCTGTGTTGCATGATATGCTGACCATGTGATGCTGACTGCATCAGCCACATCCTCAGTGAGGAAGAATTCCTCCAACCAAGAATCTTCTTCTTTCAAATGTGACTTGATCGACTCTGGAGCTAGTAAGGATTGGCTTGCAACTGAAGGAGGATTGGGGTTTTTGGTGATGTATACTGGTCGAATATTGGTGTATGCTTCTGGAAGCTCTGGAACTTTTTTAACCTTCATTTTTTTACTCTATAACTAGTTTGAGTGGCTCACATTCATCACCATGATTTCCTGTGTTTGGATGCTGGTAAATGGACACACTTGTACCGTGTAAAGATTTTTCAGCTGTGGTCACAGTCGGATTATGATCTATGATTTCAACTGTTCCAGTTGTGAACAAATTCTTTCTCAAGACTGGGGGACAGATAACCCCATCTTCCACATACTGTGCAACAACTGTTTCTCCTAATTGTTCTGAAATTTCTAGGACTCGGTCATATGATATACTGAGCCCATTCTCATGGAGCATTTCAATTATTTGTCTCTTCCTTGCCTTGGCAAGCACATACAGGCCCACGTAGGCTGCAAAATGTGGCTCCCGGTCCTTGGAATGCCTGTGGACATCCGTTCCTTCCTTGTATTTGGCGAAGCAGTTGTACTGTAGAAGTTGTGATGTAGCAAAGTCTGATTTGGACGCTCCATGATGGAGTTGGCACTTGATGTCTGCACCATGTTCGATCATGCATACAAACTGAAGCAGTGATGGTGGCACAACCTAACCTATTCTAAGTCTTTGTCATGATAATAGGTACTGAAATTCGACTTCTGACAGAGCATGTCTTTTCTTATCATCCCAGCAGCTTTTGCTAGGTTGATCGCTTCACCATAACGGGATGCTTCAGATAGGATTGAACCTACATCATTTTCAACAGCCAACAGAACTTCTCGTCCTTGGAGATTAGCTTGCAGCTGTGGAGTGTGCAAAGGCAGCTGATCTTTGAGTCGAGTAGGATGAACATCAGGCGAGTCAACACCAAGCTGTTCCAGCCTCTGCTTGTAAATCTTGGTCAAATAAGCATTTTTTTTTATCTCGCAGATGTAGGTGACTAGTTCAGAGAAAGCAATTAGATATGCATCCTTCCATTGTTCCTGTGCTTTTTCTTGCTCCCACACCTTTAGGTATGCCCGTTCTCGGTTATACAACGCCACCAAACAGCCAGGGTGATATTTCACTTCTTGGGCTACATCATCTCCTGCACTCAATTTGGCGAGAAGTTTTTATCACTGAGTGTTTTGGCACATTCATTTATTCTCTTAGTCACTTACATTGCCATTGCTTCTCTAAGCTCCCCTCCTTCTGTATCGCAGAAGAAGCATTCTTTTGCTTTAGTTTCTCAAGAGCTTTCATGGAATCTTACCTCTACTGCCCTCATCACTAGTACCTACATGACTTTATATATAACAAAGTTATATATATAACAAAGTTATAAACACTGTATCCGTGCACTAAAATATTATGTTGTAAGAAGCCCAATAAAATTGGGAAAAATTGAAAGTTTTTATTTAAGCTTTCAGAGAGTGCATTCTCTCCCTCTTTTAGTAAGCGAAATAAAGGTTACTAAAACTGAAAACTTTGGTCAAGGTAAAAGAAATACACACACACACACACACGTGTATATATATATATATATATATATATATATATATATATATATATATATATATATATATATATATATATATATATATATATCAAATCAGGCCAGGTGTTGACTGAAGGTAAACAGGCCAATCTACATAGTTTTTTATTCCAACGTTTCGTAATAACATTTATTACATCTTCTGGGAATCTGTCAATTAATTAAATAATATTATAAAACAATCTTAAATTTACTAAAAAATTAAAAAATTGTAAAAAAGACTAAAATTTACTAAAATATACAATTACAGAAAATTATTATTTAAAAGCTGAAACCGCCAACCAACCTTAAGTTAAGAGAGAGAAAGACTGAATGATAGGAGACAACAAAAAAGGAGACACGTTAACTAAGGTACAGTTGGATGGAGGAGGTTTGGGTATTCAACTGGGGAACCAGCTGCTTAATTGAGTAATGACTCTAAAATGGTAATTCTTGGGGGTTTGGTGTTTGCCCTATAATGCAAAAATCGTCTCTTTCGATATGTGTTTTGCAGATTTTTGCATGGTTCCTGATATTTGAATGTTCAGGGTTGGAGAGCCTACTTCCTGTTCGGAAGCTTATTCCACGATGAGAATCGATTCTGACCTTCAGTAACCTCTTCGTAGATCCCAACGTAAGTCCCAGAGTTACACTTTGGGCAAGTAATATTTATATACTACATTTGAGGTCAAGAAGGGACTCAATCGATCTTTATATTTAAAGAAGACCCAATTGTTAATGGATTTTTTGGTATTAGTTTAATACTAACTGCACCATAGTGTTTTTCCATAATCTGAGTAAACTTTTTTCTGAAGGAGTCATCATGTAAAAATGGAAATTTTGCATAAATGACTAACTTTGGTACCGTGATAAATGTTTTCGTATTGTTAAAAAACCGCTTATTAAGAAAACTCCGAAGCCTCTTATAAAATAGCTTTTGAGGGAAGCAATTATTTTTAAAATATTCCAATAGGTAATTTATTTCCTGATTGAAGGAATGCCAGTTTGATGTGATGCCCTATGTATAAGAGTTGACAATGAATTAAGCTTAAATTATAAAAACATGAGCTGTAATAATTAGATCCTAGACCCGTAAAGTTTTTCTTCCTAAAAAACAGAAGTGTTAAAAGAGCCATTCTCTCGTGTAACGAGTACATCTAAATAAGCCAGTTGACTATTTTCCTCTCTTTCGACCGTAAACTTAATATTGTTATGTTGGGAATTAACATACGCTAAGAAAGAGTCAATATCAGAGTTTCTCTTGAATAATGCGAATGTGTCATCCACATACCTCACGTAAAAAATAGGGTGAAACCTAAGAGGACAATCATCAAGCATGCGCTCCTCCAGGGAGGACATGAAGATGTTAGCGAATGTCGGGCCCAAAGGAGAGCCCATGGCTACACCGTCTGTTTGTTTAAAAAGTTTACCATCAAAAACAAAGGCAGTGTCCCGCACTGCTAATTCTAAAAATGTTTTAAAATGAGACCGGTTAAAATTGCTAAAAACAGAATCGGGTTCAGGAAATAATTTATCTAATATGATGTCAATTGTCTCCTCCACGGGGACATTTGTGAATAGAGATTCCACATCTAAACTGCCATTAATAACCTGAGTCTTGTGATAAACAAAATTACGGGTCTAGGATCTAATTATTACAGCTCATGTTTTTATAATTTTAAGCTTAATTCATTGTCAACTCTTATACATAGGGCATTTTTTATCACATCAAACTGGCATTCCTTCAATCAGGAAATAAATTACCTATTGGAATATTTTAAAAATAATTGCTTCCCTCAAAAGCTATTTTATAAGAGGCTTCGGAGTTTTCTTAATAAGCGGTTTTTTAACAATACGAAAACATTTATCACGGTACCAAAGTTAGTCATTTATGCAAAATTTCCATTTTTACATGATGACTCCTTCAGAAAAAAGTTTACTCAGATTATGGAAAAACACTATGGTGCAGTTAGTATTAAACTAATACCAAAAAATCCATTAACAATTGGGTCTTTCTTTAAATATAAAGATCGATTGAGTCCCTTCTTGACCTCAAATGTAGTATATAAATATACTTGCCCAAAGTGTAACTCTGGGACTTACGTGGGATCTACGAAGAGGTTACTGAAGGTCAGAATCGATTCTCATCGTGGAATAAGTTCTTGAACAGGAAGTAGCTCTCCAACCCTGAACATTCAAATATCAGGAACCATGCAAAAATCTGCAAAACACATATCGAAAGAGACGATTTTTGCATTATAGGGCAAACACCAAACCCCCAAGAATTACCCATTTTAGAGTCATTACTCATTAAGCAGGTGGTTCCCCAGTTGAATACCCAAACCTCCTCCATCCAACTGTACCTTAGTTAACGTGTCTCCTTTTTTGTTGTCTCCTATCATTCAGTCTTTCTCTCTCTTAACTTAAGGTTGGTTGGCGGTTCCAGCTTTTAAATAATAATTTTCTGTAATTGTATATTTTAGTAAATTTTAGTCTTTTTACAATTTTTTTAATTTTTTAGTAAATTTAAGATTGTTTTATAATATTATTATTTTAATTAATTGACAGATTCCCAGAAGATGTAATAAATGTTATTACGAAACGTTGGAATAAAAAACTATGTAGATTGGCCTGTTTCCTTCAGTCAACACCTGATTTGATGTATTCCTTGGTCGTCACCTGCCTGCCCCTTGGTTGTTATATATATATATATATATTTATATATATATATATATATATATATATATATATATATATATATACTATACATATATATATGTATATATACATACCTATATATATATATATATATATATATGTATATATATATATATATATACTATATATATATATATATATATATATATATATGTGTGTGTGTGTGTGTGTGTGTGTGTGTGCACGCGCGCATATGTGTGAATGTTTTTTACTGTAGTACAGCAGTATAATATGTCGATAAAATGCTCATGAAACACTATATGAACGTTCCAACCATATGTTTCAAGCACTTCCTTCTCTGCTCCTGATCCCTGGTAAAATTTGGGCATAGGATGTCTTACAAGAGTATATATGTATACAAAACTACACCTACTACTTATGTGCACATTTTACCAGTGATCAGGAGCACAGAAGGAAGTGCTCGAAATACGTGGTTGCATCGTTCAAATAGTGTTTTATGGGCCTTTTACCTTCACGCACTCACACTCACGCTCACACACACACACAACACACACACATGCACTCAACACACACACAATATATATATATATATATATAATATATATATAAATATATATATATATATATATTTTATAGATATATGTATGGATGTGAGAGAGAGAGAGAGAGAGAGAGAGAGAGAGAGAGAGAGAGTTTATGCTTTTTGTTTGTTTGTATGGTGTTTTTACGTTGCATGGAACCAGTGGTTATTCAGCAACGGGACCAGCGGCTTTACATGACTTCCGAACCACGTCGAGAGTGAACTTCTATCACCAGAAATACATATCTCTCACTCCTCAATGGAATGGCCGAGTATCGAACCCGCGACCACCGAGGTGAGAAGCAAACACCAAACCAACCACGCCACTGAGGCGCTATATGCGTCTGGGTCTGTGTATATTTTTTTTCCTACTCAAGCCTAGCAATAACTTCGATACCGTTTTCTGCCGCAGTGCATCCAGCTACATCGGAAGCCATGCATACTTTCTGCTTACGTGTCGTGTTTGCACAAGACTTTGTCTGTTGGAAATAGGCTGTAATACAAACAGCAGGCATTTAAAGTTTGGCAAAGGAGACAGCCAGCGAACATCATGTACGCAAACAAAGGAGACAACTTCCATCTGGAACAATAATTTGGTCTCAAGAGCATACAGAAAACAAACTTTTTACTCTCCGCGAAAGTTTTCCTTTGTGAATGTGACTGCAGTATCAAATGCGTTGAATGAAAGTCTTTCTTCGCCTTCTATAGATAAGAAAAATTAACAGCATAAATTCTTTTTAAAAAATGAAAGTGATTGTACCTTAGACGCGTAGCAGGAAAACGTAGTATAAGAACGTTTTTCTGATATGATGGATGTCTTGCAAAAATAATAGCATTCTGGATTTATTGGAATTATGGGGAAGAGAGAGAGAGAGAGAGAGAGAGAGAGAGAGAGAGAGAGAGAGAGAGAGAGAGAGAGAGAGAGAGAGAGAGAGTATAGCTTTCAGCTTGACTTGCTTGCTTGGCTACTATGAACAAACATGGAGCAACTGAAAGGCTTTTGTAATAAGATATCATAACTTGCATTATACGAGTGTTTTGGACTTATGCAAATAAAACGAATTAGAACACATTGAATATTTCATACTCTACTAAATAATAGAAATAGTCCTACAGAGAAAATAAATCAATTTCACGGTTGGTGATTTTAAAAGCTGAAAAACTTCAAAAATAAGAAAAAAAAAATAAAAGAAAAGGGAATTGAAAAAATATGTTTGATAAATTCAGGTCATTCACACTTGAGCAAACTCTTGGAGAGGTAGCTTTAGGGAATTGTTTGACTAGGGAATTGGTATTTGTAGAAGCCCTCAAAAAAGGGGGCGGGAAAGTTTGGCGCTACACGTTTACGCTCACCTCTTCTTTAGATGGCGCTATTCTTCACCGGGTCTACAGGTAACCTTTCAAAGGTGCACCAAACTTGTTAGTTACCTCTCACCTACATTTGTTTGTTTGTTTGTTTGTCGAAAAATATTAAGTAAAATTAGAAATTCCATTGGCAAAAGGCATTTATGTAGATCACCGTTCCAATCACTCACATGGACCAAACATGTTTCCAGCCATATCTCTCTGATATGATGAATTGTGCGGAATTTTCAATAATATATATATATATATATATATATATATATATATATATATATATATATATATATATATATATATATATATATTATATATATATATATATATATATATATATATTATATATACAGTAGACCTGGAGAACAGTCTGATCTGTTAAAATGTTAATTATTAAATAAAAAATTGGTGTCAGGGCAAACCACGGAATATACATTCGCTGATGAATGTGAGCTTTTCATCTGTACCACGTGACAATTGGTTTTGCTTACAATAACGGTACCCGTTCGAGAACTGTAACCGCGTATCGTACATTCCCTGAAAAACGGGACTCCACATTTAAAAAAACTAGCCATAGAATCTTGAAAATAATCCAATTATGTGTCCTACACCAAAATTACCTCTAGGAAACATTACCTGAACTAACCTAACCTAACCTAACCTAACCTAGGGACATGACAAACAAACCAGGGCTGGTCCAATACGAGTATATATCTCGGGTATTTGCGTACCCGTTAATCTTTTAAAACAATTAATCATCAAGGAGACTATTAACTTAGGAGCCAGGATAATATATCGATATGCAGCACCCGATGCCGGTAAAACTTTGAGGTTGGCAAATTTACGAAAAAACACATCAATGGAAAGAGGAAGATTTGCAAATGCACATGGTGAAAGAAATATTTATAACAAATTTTCCTTGCCTACCACGAGACGTTGAAAATAACTATTTACAACCCATGTGCGACCTCTTTTACAAGACAATCGTAAATCTTACCAACTTGAAATTATCTTGTTTTGTAAAATTATAATTAGAGATCACACAATATCAAACCAGATAAGAAATAAAATCAGTAGAAAATTCTTGGCATATGTTGAAAAATATTTACGTAAATTTATCGATAACGAAGATTCAGTAACTTTTTTTTTTTATTTTACATGTTTTTTCTAATATTTCTTTGCACTTTTCTCTGCAAAATTACATTTACTACTGACATACTATCGTAAAAGACAAGGACTAAAATCAACAGCAGCCCTTTGGTAAATTTATGAGCAAATCTATAAAAAGATGTCAAATGACACAGAGACGCAGTACATTTCCCCCCTCGTACTCAAAATTACTACTAAGCTTGCATGAGTTGAGTCTGATTGTAGCCAGTGTAAAAGTTACCATTAGTGAAATTAAGGGCTATAGAAGTATTGGCACCTCTTTCCCTCCCATTTTTTTCCAAATCGATGGCGCTTACTATTCTTTATCTATAGGATTAATCCGTCCTCCACCCCAAACCTGTTATTACTACTCCCGTCCATTTGCATTTAAACAATCAAGTCTTTATATCATTACAATATTGTGACAATATTACAATAAACATCCAGCATTGTACTCTTTGTGCAGTTTCATGCTGTGACAGTGAGTTTTTCTTTCGTTTTTCTTTTTAGCAGCATAAGAAATTAGGATAAGTTTGGGCATTATTCACAAGAAATTTCCATTACTGTCACTAATGTATATCCAAGACCTAAAAACTATTTTTTGTTGGTGGTGGTGGGTAGGAAAGGTCTACGGAAGAGCCTAAAAAGGTCTGAAAAAGGTGCTTCACTTTGAGCTAAAAATACGGGAATTTTAGGATTGGATATTTATGATTTATTTATTAGAATGAAAATGTAAAAAATAGATAATGCGCACATTAAACAATACAGAAAGGTTCTTTTTAATAAAACAGCTTATTATTCAAATTTTTGTTAGTGAAACAACGCTCTATCTGACAGTTGATTTTAGCACAAGCCCTGATCGAACGACGGCAGCCAACAAAGATGACCACGAGACATCTGTAACAGTGGGGCCATGCATCAGCAATCTATGAATACACGGAACAGAGTTTTCGCTGGAAGACCTTACGAGAAATATTGAGGCTGTTCATCAAGTGGACAACTATGTGCCACTGTCGGATGATGAAGCATTAAGTACCATATTCTATCAGCCTGTGTTGTATGCCTAGGTGTCCAGAAAGGGGTTTTGCTGTGGCCTTTGGCATTCTTATCATAGCATGGAGGCGTTCTTATGAAACTTCGTGGATAACCTACCTGATATCACCAGTGAGGTTTCTTTTGCTAATTTTCACCTTTCCTGACTTGTAGGATAAATGAATTGGTTTTATTTTTTTTGGTTTCTTGCTTTAATCTTTAATTCTTCGGCTTCACTCATTTATACAATGGGGTGTTTATCAAAATACATTAACATAAACCCAGACGACAGCCATAAGTTAATGGCTGAAACTGCTGTCTTCATAAGAATTAATGTATTGAAGGGCATAGCAAGAGTATTTTCTTGCGGGAGTTCAACCCTAAGGATAAGATAATATATGAGACTGAAAAAATACTATATATATATATATGTGTGTGTGTGTGTGTGGGTGTGGGTGTGTGTGTAGGTGAATGTGTGTACGAGCGTGTATTTGTGCAGATGCCTCTATTTTTCAAATTGATGAATTTTTTTCTCTAAACTTGTTATTGGGAAGATGTTCTCTCAATCTCGGATTTTAATGTGTATTATCTATATCTATATATATATATATATATATTATATATATATATATATATATATATATATATATATATGTGTGTGTGTGTGTGTGTGTGTGTGTGTGTGTGTATGTATATATAATATATATAATATATAATGTGTGTTTGTGTGCACTAGAGTATGCATGTGGGCGTGCGGGCGTGTTTATTCGTATGCCTTCATGCTTTCTACTTTGACGGATGCAGATCCCAGAGTGCTCTAATAAAATTCCAATTCTCAGGACGTCCTACAAACAAGAAATGATAGATAATTGCCAAAACTTTTTTTCCCTTCCCATGGATAAAACTTCAGTCGAAAAAAGTTGAGCTCTAATGAAAAGAAACTTCTTGAAATCCCTTCGAAAATATTCGCTTTCCTTCTCTTATTCTGATACGCAAAGTTTGGATGATGACAGGATGAAATTTTTCACTTCATTTGCCTCACCTTTTGGAAGCAGAGCGAATTTTTCCCTTTAAATTGCTCTTAGCAATTAGCATAAAAGAGCAGCTTTAAAGCAGGAGGAAAAAAACTATAACTGGTATGAAAAAGCCAATTAATCGAGTGCAACTTGATTTGTATGACGGAATTAGTTTTTATTTTTCTTAATAACGTCTCCTTTTGATTATATCTCATATGTGCTTATCATAATTATTTTTCATATAAGTTTAATAAGTATGTTATGCATATCTCTTATATATTTTGAGTGTTTTCCATCTTAATTAGAAATAACTTTGATTATCATGACAGATTTTCATAGTGTGAGATGGACAAATTTGGATGAATATGCAGCTAAAATAAACTGAAAGATTTTATTTGTCTTCAGTCTGTAATAATATTTTCCATTAACTTTCCTATCTTATGATCAGGTGAGCGGCGAACAAAATGAATGAATGAATGAATAATTAATAATTATCTGGCGTCGTGACTACCAGGATCATTGACGCCGAATGAAGCCATTTGGACAACCAATTTGGGAAAAATCCACACACACACATCATAAAAACTCTTAAAATTCCGCATCAGTTATTATACTATAGCTAGCGCAAAGATGCTACTTACGCATTAAACACCACCAAAGCTAAATTATTATTATTATTATTATAAAATATTTTAACCAGGCCACTGAGCCGACCTTCAGCTCCCATGGGGCTGGCCCAAAGGATTAGATAAAATGCAAGGTCAAGGCCAAAAGCCACGAGCTTGGACCAAACAGGTCATATAGGATAATAATGAATGAATTTAGATTAAATAAAAAATTGCACAGAGGCAAAGGTTTTCATACTAGAACACAAACAGGCAATAAATACATTTATTCACGTTTCCATACATTCATTCTAAAAAACCAAAGCTAAAAACTACAACTACATAAAGCGAAAATACCTAATTTCGTTAAAAACTCCAACTTCTTTTTAAAAATTCAACCACACACTCATAATCATACTGCGCTTCTTCACCCAAAATCTTTGTCAAACTGTAATTACCTTCTCTATCTCTTTTGTCTTTAAAGTGCTGCTCTCTCAGTTCCCGATGACTAGGACATTCAACTAGCAAATGCTTAATAGTCATCGCGACGAGACAGTCATCACAGTAAGGTTGGTATTCACCACTCATGAGATACCCATGTGTCAATCTTGTATGTCCTATACGGAGGCGGCATATCGTTACTTCCCATTTCCTAGGCATAGATTCATATTTCCAAGGGTGTGTACGTGTGGCAAACTCTTTCATTTTATTTGGTCCTGCTTCGTTCCATTGCTGTTCCCATAATCTTGCAATGAACTTTGATATACTAGGAAAAAAGTCTCTATATGGTACAGCAATTGGTCTTGGTATCATATTGGTTGCTGCTGATTTAGCTAGTTGGTCTGCTTTTTCATTTCCATATATATTTACGTGCGCTGGGACCCAGCAAAAAGATATAGTAATCCCTCTACGCTGATGTAGAAATACCCACTGTGAGATTTTCAATGTAATTGGATGATCAGTATTGAAAATTTCAAGTGCCTGTAATGCACTTTTGGAATCACAAAAGATGGTGATGTTAGTGGAATTCTGGAGGGTTGCAATATGTTCCAATGCTGTTAAAATTCCATACAGTTCCGCTGTGAAGTTCGATGCTATGATGGGTAGTGCTCCTCTGCGGCTAAAATCATCACTAAAAACTCCATATCCGACTCCATCATCAGTTTTGGAGCCATCAGTAAAATAAATGTAGAGCCTGAGTGCTCTGCAGCATGTTCTAAAAATAATACTCTGATTTCTGTATCTGATTTTTCTCTTTTAATACCTTTAAAATATTTACAAAATTTAATTACAGGTAATTTCCATGCTGGGGTAATTGGTAAATTAACTGGACATACAGGATTTCTTGACATATTCATTTTTTCCAAGATCTTTTCACTCTAAAACTAAAAGGCTTAGGAAATCTTGGATGATTTTCATAAAAGTTGTTGAAACAATTTCTATTTACTGCTTCAAAGGCTTTAGAGTTGGGGATTCTCTGAACCCTAAACCAATATCTGATAATTGATGATTGGCGATATAACTCTAGTGGGATTTCTCCCGCATCAATTAATAAACTTAAGATGGGAGAAGATCGAAAGGCACCTGTTGCCAAGCGTATACCGGTATGATGTACTGAATCTAAGATTGCAAGACGATTGGATGAAGCACAAGAATATATTTCACATCCATAAAGTAACTTTGAAATAATAAGTGATTTGTGTAGTTTTATAATTGTCTGCCTGTCTGCACCCCAGTTGGTATTAGATAATACTTTCAAAATACTTAAAGCTTCAAGGCACTTGGTTTTAATATGTTTCAGATGGGGAAGCCAATTGAGTTTTTTGTCGAATATGAGGCCTAAGAGCGTACCTCTTCAACACAAGGTATTCTATGGTTGTACAGATAAAGGTCTGGGTCAGGGTGTACTCCCCGAAGGTGGCAAAAATGCATAACAGTAGTCTTACTGGCTGATATTTTAAATCCCTGTTGTTCAGCCCAGTTGACTATCTTATTTATTGTCAATTGTAATTTCCTTTCTGCAACTGACATTCGTGATGCAGCAACAGATATTGAAAGATCGTCTACGAATAGGGTACTCAATACATCCTTGGGTATAACAGACGCGACACCATTTATTGCTAACGCAAAAAGTGTGACACTAAGCACACTTCCTTGTGGGACACCCTCTTCTTGGCATCTTCTATCTGATAATGTGTTGCCCACTTTAACTTGAAAATATCTACATTTCAAGAATGCTTTTAATGAATAGGGGTAATTTCCTCGTAGACCACAGGTATGAATTGTCTTAAGAATGCCATGTCTCCAAGCAGTGTCATAAGCTTTCTCAATATCAAAAAAAATAGTTATATGGTGCTGCTTGGAGGCAAATGCTTCACATATGGAGGTTTCCAGCTGCAGTAGGACATCTACTGCCGAGTGCATTTTTCTAAATCCATATTGTGAGGGTGAGAAAATACCATTACGCTCTAAATACCAGACAAATCTTGTATTCACCATTTTTTCCATTAACTTGCATAAACAGCAAGTTAGTGCTATTGGTCGATAACTAGCCACTGAAAAAGGGTCTTTACCTGGTTTAACAAAAGGTAATACAAAAGCCAATTCCCATATGACTGGGTAGCTACTTTCATGCCATAATCGGTTAATTATACTTATTATAAATAGTTTTGTATTTTTTGAAACATGCCTAAACATTTGATAGGGAATTTCATCCGGACCAGGGGCAGTGTTATTGCTGCTGGCCAGGGCAGCATCAAATTCCCTTTCTGTAAAGGGTAAATTATATGGCTCGATCTTATCTGTGGAAAAGTCTAATCGCAGTTGTTCTTCTCTTCTTCTATATTGATATCCAGGGGAACTGTCAGATTTGTTTGAAACTTGTGCAAAATGATCGGCGAGTTTATCACTGACATCTTTTGCGTTGGTGATGAGGTTGTCATTAACTTTAAGTACTGGGGGAGGACTGGGAGTAAATTTCCCAGCGATCTTTTTTATTTTCTTCCATATACTGCAGATAGGTGTTCGGTGGTTAATGGATGATACAAATGACGCCCATGACTGCCTTCTAGCAGTTTTCATTGCCTTTCGAAAACGTGCTCTATTCTGCTTGTATATTATCATGTTTGCTATAGTTCGGTGTCTACGATAACGTGTAAGTGATGTTCTTGTGACTCGGTGTAACAGTGTGAGCTCTTCACACCACCACGGGACTGGGCGTCGTCTAAAAAGACCTGTAGTTTTTGGTATAGAATGTATACCTGCTGTATGGAATGTCCCATTTAATAAATCGATTGCATCATCTGCCGTTGGGAAGTCATTTGCATCACTTTCTATTTCGCTTAGCTCTTGAAATTTGTTCCAATCTGCTTTTCAACATTCCACCGTGGAGATCTTTGAACTGGTGGGTCATCATTGAATATTATTTTATTTGGGAGCATGGTCACTGCTTTGCCAGTCATCATTGGTCTTCCATCTGAAATCCATCGTGCAATTGGAACTAGATATTGTAAGGTCTAAGCATGAGAATGTACCTGTCTGGATATGATAATGAGTGGGTTCTCCAGTATTTAAAAGTCCTAAATCTTCATTTTCTATTATGGAAGCTATAATATTTCCTTTTTGATTTGATGTCACATCTCCCCATAAAGGATGTCTGCAATTAGTTCTTCTCGAGTTGATGGGATTGTTTGGTGGAAGATAAAGGGAACAGAGTGTGTATTTTCGTCTTAGGTGAATTTGAACCGCAACAGCCTGTAAAGGTGTATTTAGTGGGATTGGAAAATGAGGAATGTCCCTGCGAACATAAATAAGGCAACCTCCATGTCTTCCCACTTCAAATTATATTGTGTTCTATATGATCTATACTCTCTAGGGCAGGTGTGTGGACATCAAGCATTATTTCTTGTAAACATACAGCAATAGGGGAGTAATTTATAGAGTAACACTTTAAGTTCCTCATATTTTGCACGAAGTCCCTGACAATTCCACTGTAAAATTGAAGAGAAGGTGTCTAGGTTTTGGAGGGTAGTCCTTTCTATTTTCAAGGTCATTTTTGAATGTTTGTTAGTGGATGGGAAGCTTTGCTTGTAAGTTTTTGATGATTGTTTTTCTTCGCCAGTTTGCTCATTGATTTTGGTTTTGTCTTTTGTTGGAGTTAATGGAGGAGAGGATGAGGGTGTTCTTACCCTCTTCATTTGTTTTTTTCCCTCTAATTCCATTAAATCAGGCAGAGATTCTGCCTGAGATAATGCAAAAGGAGGAGTAGAGGGAGGTTTGAGGGAGATATCCAGTTTGTTATATGGAATGTTTATTTTGTCCGTCTTTGCCGATTGTGCTCTAACCTTACTAGGCTGAGCACTTGGCCCAGTATGTGGGCACAGAGTAGAAGTATCCTTTATGAGGATGAAGAAGGATCAGCAGATTGGAGTGGAGCCCTAGTGGTGGAATGTCGAACCACAGGGGCTGAGGCATCCTTCATTGAGGATGAGGAAGGAGCCCTTGTGGTAGTAAGGGCTTTAGAATAACTCTTGGCTCTTCCCAAGAGTCGTCTTGCATGTCCAATACTGATGTGCTCTGTATATGCTTTATTAACTGCTGCTGTTTCAACTTTAAATTCTTCACATATTTTATCAACTGATTTGTGCTCTAGCTGACAATTAATGCATTTAGGTATATCTGAGCATGGGCCATGTTCTAGGGCAGAGCAATTATTACACATCTTATTATTTTTACAAACTTTAGATGGGTGACCAAATTTAAAACAATTAAAACATTGTAATGCTTTTGGTTGAAAAGGTCTAACTCGCACTCTTTCATTTCTATTACTATATGAGATGGTACATTACTGTCTTCAAAAGTAAAAATCATCATTGTTGCCATTTTGGGACCTTTTTCACTTTCTTTCCATACAGTGATGGGACATATCTAAAATTTCTGCTTCAGTAAACTCGTACAAGTCTCTATCGAAAACAACACCTCTTCCATAGCTAAAATTTAAGTGAGGACTAATTTTCTCTATTATATCGTTGTTATCAACTTTCATCATTGTTAGCATCGTGACTGAGTTTTAGATTTTGCATGAATAAGAATACAGAGCTCTTTTACAAATCTACTAATGTCACCACTCATTATGCCACCTATTTTTTGCTGAAGGTACCTACTAAACTTGTAATAGTTGAAGTTTTCCTCCTTGGCTTTTACTACCAGCCATTTAGGAGGTTGGGGGACTCTTATTTCGTCAACGTTGCTACTATTGGAGTTGATTGGATTCCATTTCTGCAGGTTTATAAATGTCTAAGTTTCTTGGGGCTTTATCCGTCAAGGCTCCTTTAACTAATGAGTTACATACACTCAAGGTATCAATACTACAGGTTGCTTTAAAAGCATCTTCATGTTTATCAAATGTTACCCAAGCTTCCCATTTTCCTTCTGTGTCAAGAAAGTTCATACGAATCTCTGCTATATTGCCAAACATGTTCAAAGATGTCGAGATATCCTCATAGTTACACTGAAGTGGAATATTTTTCATATGTATAACTTTCAAATGCATCACTCTACTATTATTGGCGTCTGGGGGGTTCAAAGAATGGTCTTTGTTTGAGCAAGAAGTCGTCAACGGTGCCAGTGAGTCCATTTTCCCAGGGGATGTGGGTTCATAGTCCGGATCCATATTGGTTTTGTCTAAAAAAAAAAATAAAACTCTTACTACTTGGTTATATCAAGAAAGTATCGTGAGTCACTCAGGTATTCACATTCTCCACCAATGGCACTAGTGAGAGTTGACTCCCAATGGTCCACCCCATACCCTACCCATACAGGATAGCACCAATACGTTTGTGGTGGCCCAGGTA
>NC_061109.1:7143866-7148866 GCF_015104395.2 Macrobrachium nipponense
ACACCAAAGTCTCAGATGAAATAGAAGCGACGAGAAGGTCTAACACTAATCCCGAGGTTTGCAATGAGTGAAGTCCTCACTGGCAGGGAAAGTTCATCTACAGAAGGAGTCTAACTCCTGTTTTTAGCAAAAAAAAATTTCGAAATACACAGAACGAAAACGATGAGAAAATTGACAGGGCCTTGTTGCACTGAAGGAGTGCTTCAAGAATATTGTTTTTCAGAGCCAAGGATATATAATTGAAGACATAAAACATACTGCCTAATTCTACAATGTAATAGAAATAGGCGCACTTTCATCTTGACGGGGGAGTGGGGTGGGGAGGCCATTAGCCATTATTGAAATGGAGACCTTCCATTTCAAATACCCCAAGATTTGTATGGTATGTTTTACATTGCATTGAACCAGTGTTTATTCAGCAACGGGACCAATGGCTATACGTGACTTCTGAACCACGTCGAGAGGGAATTTCGATCACCAGAAACACACATCTTTAACCCAGCATTGGAATGCCCGAGAATCGAACTCGCGGCCACCGATGTGGCACTTCCAACACCATGCTGACCACGCCACTGAGGCGCTTCATGCCCCAAGGTTAGAGATGACAGATGGTGGAGAGACAGGTCGGAAATCAACAGATTGGAAATTGGCTTTCATTTTTTTTCTGAAGAAGACTGCGTTGTGGGAATTCCCCTCATAGTGCGATTACTTCACCTTCCTATCTCCAGCGCTCCTAAAATGACGGAGAAGTTTGAGGAGGCTAATTTTTTATTCACGCGTCTGTAACAGAACCATTTTTTGCTGACAGTTCTGAAACGAAGAGTGAAGAGGAAGCAGTCGAAACTATAGCATTAACCCATCAGAGTCCAGATAAATATATATAATCCATTATCCAAGAACTGAGAGAGAGAGAGAGAGAGAGAGAGAGAGAGAGAGAGAGAGAGATTGTTTGTTTGTTTATATAGTGTTTTTACGTTGCATGGAACCAGTGGTTATTCAGCAACGTGACCAACGGCTTTACGTGACTTCCGAATCACGTCGAGAGTGAACTTCTATCACCAGAAATACACATCTCTGACTCCTCAATGGAATGCCTGAGAATTGAACTCACGGCCACCGAGGTGGCAGGCCAAAACCAAACCGACCACGCCACTGAGGCGCTTGGAGAGAGAGAGAGAGAGAGAGAGAGAGAGAGAGAGAGAGAGAGAGAGAGACGTGTTGCACAAGCAGAATTGCACAAGCAGAATATTGAACTACTGTATTTTTAGGTTTATTTCTCGTTTAGTTTGTGCAGAAAGTCCAGAGGTTGAAGGCTTTATATATACTTCACCTGCAGAATGACAGATTGACCTCTTTGCAAAATGGCAGGTTAAATTATTTAGGAAGAGCCGGAAAGAGCGAAGAATTCCCGAATGACCTCGGTGCGAGTGGACTAATAACAGCCACTCAGTGTCTACAGACATCAAGGATGGAAAACTGACCTGTGAATCGATGAGTGACCTGATGAAGTCGAGGGAAATATTCATGAGAGAGAGAGAGAGAGAGAGAGAGAGAGAGAGAGAGAGAGAGAGAGAGAGAGAGAGAGAGAAAGGGTTGCTTTCAATTTCCATTTCACAAAACAAGAAACTTGTTTTAAGGATACCGCTTACACCAAAGTCTAAGATAAAAGGTCTTAAAATAAAGCTGTAGAGAACGCTAACATTGATCCCGAGGTTAGAAATAAGTCAAGGCCTCGTATGAAGGGAAATTACATCTACGAGAGAAATCATATGAAGAGAAAGTACATCTACGAGAGAAATCTAATTCCTCTTGTCAAGGGAAAAGAAAAACAAAGATACACGAGCAAGATTATTAGAAATATAATATTTGGAAATGTCCAAAACGAATCGAGTGCGAAATGCAGGAACAGAAATTTACAACATTGAGAAAGTTATACAGTCAAGGTGTGCTTCAAGAAAACTGACCATTCAAATCCCTGAGCCAATCATATTTACAGTTACAATTAAATCGGTAAAGGTATTGCTTATTTTTGCAGAATAAAAATGGGCTCCATCTTAAATACGGGTGACTGGTCACAATTAATGGGTGACTTTCCGTTTCAAGTAACCAGAGTTGGAGTTAACAGATGATGGAAAGAAGGCTCGAACATCGATAGAACAGGGAGTTATTCTTATTTTTATGAAGGCCGATGTGTGCGGAATTATAGATTAAATTCAGTACGCAGCATACTTCCACATCCTTATCTCCAGCAATCTTAGGACTAAGGAGAAGTCAGTCTTTTCCCAATTAGTTGAAAGAGATAAATTTTTTTTAAAGACTGAGGAGATTGCTTAGTTTTATTTTTTTTTCTGCGTCTTCAAGAGAATGGCCTTTTCTTATAAGTTCTACAACGACGATTGAAGACGGTGCTTTCAAAGCTATATAGGGTTACCCGATCAGAGTCGAGATTGATATTATATCCATGAACTAAGAGCTTACAGAGAGAGAGAGAGAGAGAGAGAGAGAGAGAGACTAAACTAAACGATTCAAATGAGGCAGTGTAGATTTGTAAGAGTACCATGAATGTCATTTTTTAAACGAATATTAAATTTGTAATTGTCAGCTTTGAAACGATTTTGGATTTCCCGTGTGCCATCTTTTTTCCTCATATTTTAATTCATTTATTCATTCTGAATTACCGACTCCAGGGTACTACAAGGTGAGAGGGAGCCAATGGTTATTTGCTGAACAGAATCGACGCCAGCAATCGCCCCCAAGCTGCAACACTTTCGTTCTTTTTACTTTACCTCCTTTCATATTCTCTTTCTTCCATCCTACTTTCCTAAACCCTCTCCCAACAGTTGATTCACAGTGCAACTGCTTCGAGATTTTCCTCCTCTTACACCTTTCCAACCGTTTACTGTCAATTTCCGTTTCAGCGCTGAAGACCTACATAGGTCCCGGTGAGCATTTGGCCCGAGGCCTAAATTCTATATTAAGTTCAATTCGCTTTTATTGTGTTGTAAATAGAGTAAATAGGTTCCTTTAACATAGCATACAGAATTCACTATGAACCTGAATAAGGGTCACAGCTGTCATCTAAGAATTAGATCAGAAGAAACTGTCATACATGAATGAACTTCACTGGATGCTAGACTAGATATATCTCGTCCTACTTTAACTTATCAACAAGCCATGTGAGAGAGAGAGAGAGAGAGAGAGAGAGAGAGAGAGAGAGAGAGAGAGAGAGAGAGAGAGAGAGAGAGAGAGAGAGATATGAAAAGCAGTCATTTTTTATCTGAATATATTTCCATGTGTCATTTACTCTCCAGGCATCGTCGTCATGTATTCAAGTACTCGTCGTTCAAATTATGTTGTATCCACATTAAAATTTTCGATCTATAAAAATATTTTTTTATGTATTTTATGCAATTCACAACTGGTATATATCAAGAAAGGTCATATGAACGATATGGTTTATTAATGAAACATTTTGCAAGGTTTTGCAAGGTTAGTCTTCTTTCTGAGATACTTCATTGGAATGCAACATATAAGTCCAATAACAAGTTTTAAGAAAACACAAATATGACTTAGATTAGATCTCGATTCTCGAATAATAAAAAACAGGGAAAACTGAAAATTTGGATTAAATTCCTCTCTCTCTCTCTCTCTCTCTCTCACACACACACAGACACACACACACACACACATTCCTTACTCTCTGAAATTAATTGATTCAAGAAAAAACACCATGAAATTCCCTGGCGTGTTCAATTAATAAACGAAGTCTTTTGATTGGCATAAAAGGGGCAAAGCTATTTGATGATCCGTAAAGGAAAAAGTTCATTTTTTTTATTCTCAGTACTAATTTTCATCTAGATCAATGGTCCCTTGTGAGCACAGGTGCATTTTAATTCTAAATGAGCAGCCGGTCAATCGAAAGGGATAGATGTTTTCTCTGCATCAACTCTTTGTTTTTAAAAATATTTCCAGGAATCTCCTATTCATTTATTTCCTGTGAAAATACATATGGACCCCAAATGATCATTAAAATTGCGCCATTCAACTTACTAATAAGATGAATTATGTAATGATGAACATAATGTCGTTAAACAGGGCATGATCTGACCTCCAGCTTATTCTGGGAACGTGCTTAAATCTACGGTCAAATAGAGGCCTGTTCCGCCAACGAAAATTAAAATAAATACGCTGTATTTTATTAGAAATAATTGTTCTGTACTGTTTAAGATGCACATTATTTATTTTTTACATTTTCATTCGAATAAATACACCATAAATATCTTATCCTAAAATGCCTGTATCCGTAACTCACGCGAAACACCTTTATCTGACCTTTCAAGGCTTTTTCATAAGGCTTTCCTATCCCCTCAACAAGAACAACAACAGCAAGAACAACAACAACAACAACAGCGAGTAGTTTGTAGGCTTACTCCCCGAATGAGCAAAAATTTTTAGGAGCTAAATTATTATCTTAATACGACCAGCTTTCATTCTCGATCTGTGATTATATATTTGGAGCCGCGTTACAAAGAAGGACCAGAAATAACCAAATGAAAATTACCATTACGACAACAATAACAGTGGTAACTTTCAGTTTGGAAAATAAAAAGGCTCTTATTCTCGGAGATGTCTTTGTCTCATTATTGCGGTGAAGAATTCATGGCAATATTGTTGGGTAACTCTGTCAAATATATTTTAGGAGTAAACTGGTGGTTATTGATACACTTCCTTTTCGTACTACATAAGCATTACAGATATGGAATGTTAAGATTCTGAGAACTGGTAATTTCGCAATGGTGTCGTATTTAAAAAAGACGAGGACTTAAAAAATTACTCACAGTAGGATGAGTCTCGAAATGGAGAAAAGAAAAAAAATATAATAAACACAACAGTTATGTCTATGTAAATATATTTAAAGATTTATCTGTACAGAAAGCTTTTGGGGATACTGTTTTCCGAAAGGCTTTCTGCACAGATTTATCTTTAAATACTTGTATACA
>NC_061109.1:7156366-7159985 GCF_015104395.2 Macrobrachium nipponense
ACTAACAGAAGGTTGTATTAAATCATGCTTCAGCATATATTCTATTTCCTTATTGACTATATCCATTTTAGTGGGATTTAGTCTATAAGGACTTTGTTTAATTGGTGAAGCTTCTCCTACTACCACATCATGTTCAATTAAACTGGTCAATCCGGGAGAATCTCTAACCAAATCTGAAAAGAACGAATTAAGCCTTCCATTTCCCTTCTTTGATTTAGATCAAGATGCTTCAGATTGCTCATCTAACCCATCCAAACATTGCACATTCTTGGATAAAGCATCTGAAGGTACTTGATTAATTATTTCCTCAGACCCTCAGGAAGCACCTGCCACCAAGAAAACCGATTCATACCCTGTTTCCAAAGGATCAGATCTACTAGAGATATAAGGTTTCAGTCTATTAATGTGAAAAATTTTCGACACTTTCGTTTGGTCCCGGGAGCTTCTATTTCATAAATTAAGATCGGATACCTTCCTCAACACCTTCCAAGGCCGGCCCCTTATACCTTGGTTCAAGGAAGTTATCCGAATCAGTACCCAACACCAAAAACAAAACTAATTCCCCAGGCTCAAACGACGTGCTCGAGTTTCTTGTCATAATTAATCTTCATAGCAGCCTGAGAGCTAGCTAAATTTTCTCTAGCAAAACTTCCAGGCGCTAGAAAGTTTTCCTCTAAGATTATCAACAAATTCACCACGTTCGTCTCCTTTATTTCATCAGATTCCAAAACTTCATATAAAATTTCTAAAGGGCCCCGTATTTTATGTCCAAAGACTAATTCAAAAGGAGCCACGCCCGTGGATGAATTTGGATAGAATTCTAAGAGCAAAGAGAGCAAAAGGAAGACCCTTATCCCATTCCTCTCCATGCTCATAACAAAATCTTCTTAAATTGATTTAAGAGTTTGATGGAATCTTTCCACCATCTCCCTGACTCTCTGGATGGTAAGGAACAACTTAGTAGTGGGTGCAAGAATGGCCAGATCTGCACACTTACTTCGAAATTCCTTACTAGTAAAAAATTTTTAGTTACCCCACAATCAGTTTGTCTCTTACGAGGGAATCCCATTACCTCGAAAAGAAAATTTATCCAACTGGTTTTTTTTTTTTTTTTCAAATACAGCCTTAGATGTGACTTCTTCATGGGAATGGCTTCAGAAATCGTGATGCCCGATCCAATCACAGTCAGTAAATAGATAAAACCAGTTTTAGTTTTAGGCATAGGGGCCTACTCTATACAACTACCAGCTCATTAAATGGCTCCCCAATAGCTGGTTATGGGATATAAGGTGCTTTTACATTGTCTGATAGGTTTACTACCACTTGGAACACTGGGACATTTTTCACATATTGTTTTACTGAAGATTTCATTCCTGGCCACCAAAAACATTTAGCCAACCTACGGAAACGGTCTTCCAGACACAAAATGACCAGAGATTGAATCATCATGAGATAAATTTAATATTTGTCTCTGAAATTGAGAAGGCACCACTATTTGCTCAATACGGGACATTTGGGGATCATTAGCAACCAGGGGTGGACGACTCACCCTATATAATAGCCCCTTGTTTACCCAGAATCGAGGCTCGTCAAGTCAGAAGTATCACCTAAACTCAAAATTTAAACTCTCTCTTCTGGGCTTCAATAAAAGCTGCTCGATCCCAATCGGGAATTACATTATCACTACTTACTACACTACTTACTACAGACCCGGGTCTTCCTACATCTACGTCTACCTCTAAACTACTCAAATTTAACCTCTTCATCATTATTTAATAAGTCTGCAGCTCTTGCGGCAGCGCTTAGTGGTAACACTGCTACTGGACACTTATTGACTGACAATATTGGGAATAATTCCTGGCTATCACTATTAATCATATCATTTCCTAATATGCCATCAATACCAGCTATAGGAAGACTCTCGACAACGGCCAACTCGGTCTTTCCATAATACCCAGGGAATGACAACATTACCTCTATTAAAGGAGCTGAAACTATTGTGTTCGGAAAACCTCCCAGAACAATAAAGTTCCCTGAATACTTCACCAAACCTTTTAAACTGCTTTCCAGCACTAACGACCGAGCAGAGACCCTGTATCTCTCAAAAACCTAACATCAATAATGACGGAATTATAAATTACTTTACCAGGCCATATGTATTTATCATATTTTAGTCATTCCTGTGGATTATTATTTCCATCTCGGGCGTACTATTACCACCACTACCACTATTTATAATCGGTAATTTTACGTCAGGAGATGCACTTGCATTAAAGCCACAGGATTATTCCTTTGAAGATAATTTGCTCTGGCGTGACACTGAGCTTGGAAATGACCGGGTTTATTACACCAGAAACAAGTCATATACTATTCTCGTTCCAGAATACCTCCATTGGAAAAATACACGAGTACAGGTTTACTCGTGAATTTTCCATTCTACTAACAGGGAATAATTATTCTGAACGACAGAATTCTTAGGCTTATTATTATCACCTCTTATTCCTTTATGAAAATTCGCTGACTTAACTACATTATTACTTATATCCTTGCTGGCGAAATTGCCTGAAACCTGTTCTATGGGTCAAGACAAATTCGTCAGCCACTTGAGCTGCCCTACCTAAATTAGTGACCTTTACTTCTTCCAATAAAATTCTTAGTTCTTTGGAGCAAGATTTCTTAAACTCCTCCATAAGCATGAGTTCTCTCAAGGAAGAAAAACCAAGTGACAACTTGACGGACTTTTCAACCAGTCGTCAAAACTGTTCCTCCTTGAACCTGGCAAATTCTACATACGACAAGGATGGCTGTTTATTAAAGTTCCTAAACTTCAACCTGTATGCCTCAGGGACCAAATCATATGCTTTTAAAATTAGTGCCTTTACCTTGTGATATCCCTGGCTATCCCTTCCTCCAAGGCATTATATACCCGGATCGCCTTGCCAACCAATTTACACTGAATCAGCACTGTCACATCTCTGGTGGCCAAGACAACTGAGCAGACACCCTCTCAAAGGCCTTGAAGAATTCAGGAACTTCCTTTCATCAAAAATGGGAACCAATTTTAATGCAGCCCCAATATTAAACCTATCAGGCTGACTACCTCGTGGGTGCTAAATTGGTTAGGAGCCCCCTGTAACCTAGCCATTTCCAAATTAAGGTTGCCATCTCTATCTCATGCCTCCTCCCCCTCTCGTTCTCTGCATGCTCCAATTTCAACAACTCTATTTTTTTACAAATTAAATCATATGCCTGAATTTCCTTTGATTCAGAATTTACAGGCATTGTAGGCACTGCTGGCCCTAAATTCTCTTCAGTTAAGAAGGGGTTTGTGGTAATATTTCCTCTTGGAGGCAAATTGGCCGGACCTTCATAAATGACTCCAGTCTGAGGAGGATCATCAAATAACGAAAAAACCTGCACCACCACTAATTCCATTATCATCTACAACTAACCTATCATCATTTCCTAATTCACTACTCTATCACTAATATTTTCCCCAACTAACCCTTCAGCCTCAGCCAAACCTTGCATAACACTGTTCTTTACCATTATTAGTAATTCCTCTTTGTATCCGTCATTTTGAACGGAATACCTAACCACCTAGCACAACTAACAAGAT
>NC_061109.1:7165485-7170485 GCF_015104395.2 Macrobrachium nipponense
TCTATATACGTATATATATATATATATATATATATATATATATATATATATATATATATATATATATATATTGTTACGAAGTGCCAAGTATCTGGTTACCATTCATCAATTAATACCTCACCAAAAACCAGACACCTGAACCCTCATAACACGTACTAAACGACTGAATACTCTAAGGGCAACAGTGATCCCTTAACAACTTACCAGTATTGCAGAAAATCAGACTAAGCTCATCAAAACACGTGTGAGGTAATCTTGTTAGTAATTAAATTAATCAAAGGGTATCACTCCATCAACAACTTTAAAAGTCTAAGTATTTCCCTGATTTCAGAAGTCTAAGTACTTCCCTGGTTCTAAGTCACTTCAAGTAAATTGAAGGAAAGCAAATCAATTACCACTCTGTTTCTACCTAACATAATCATAATCATAATTAAATGCAAATATACTGGTTAGAAATGAAATACTTATAAAATTTTAAATACAAAAATTTATTATTAAATTCAAAATTTATAAGTAAAATTCACAATATCAGGGAAAATTGCTGTTACTTTAAAACAAAGTAAAGTTTTATTAATTCTTGAATCAAATTAAGTAAAATTAAATCAAAATTAATTTATCACAAAATTCAAGAAAATTAATTCAATTGAAATTCAAAAGTGTTAGGCAATAATTTAAAATTTGAAATTAATTCACAAGTGCTAAACAATAATAAAACTTGAAAAGAATTCTAAGTAAATGTAAATTAATTCACAAGTGTTAAATTTAATTAAATGGGCAATGATTAAGCAATGAAAATAACTAAGCAATGAAAACAATTAAATTGTGAATGCAAATGAAAATATAAAATAAAAAGGCACATTTCAATAAGAAAATGAACAAGTGCACAAACAATGGAACAAACACAAAACACAAAATTCGCTATGTGTAAAAGTGTAAATCTTTTTCACTCAAAACATTGTAACCATCAGTTTTTACCAAACCACAGTTCCTATCCGTTATTAGTTATTAGTTGCAACTAATAAAAATATAACACACTTTACCTTGGTATACCAACTTCTTTCTTTGCTGCAGGCTTGTTTCACTTTTACTAAAAACCAGGCGCCATTACGAAACAATGTTTGTTCAGATTCCACAAAAGCACTAAATAACACTAAACAAACTCTAAGAAATATCAAATATGAAATTCTAAGTTACGAGTGACCAGTTTACGTTACGTTAATATAATCTCAAGGATGTCGCGGGAGAGAGAGAGAGAGAGAGAGAGAGAGAGAGAGAGAGAGAGAAAGAGAGAGAGAGATATTTGACTGCCTCGAGGTTCTAGGATGTGATGAAATCTTCTTTCCTTGCGAAAACTGGACTGAGGAGATGACACAAAACGTTTTTGGCACAAATGCTTCCAGAAGCTTCAAAATCTCACTCACAAAATGTGAAATGTGCACGTGGCTTTGACAAAGACATACACGTACAAGACCAGTCTGTTAAAAGAAAGACACGTATTCGTCTCGATCGACTGAAGCAGAAAGGTCTTATCTCATACGATGACAGATTCCCAAAACATAAACGATGTCTCGAGCTTGCTTATCAAACACGTTGACAGACTAGGAAAGCAAACGGATCTCGCAGACCCTCTAATCTCAAAGTGTTGACATAATAGGGAAACAACTCGTAGTTTCGAACGGACAAAGAAAATTTCTCTCTTTTTACATTCTACGTCATATATATATATTCTTTTACAATATGTAATGCGAAATCTGAACACACATTTAAAACATCGTATCTCTAAGCTATCTAGGAATCTGAAAAATGTTACACAATTCTACATAACATTTTTATACAGTCACAAAGGGGATATATGCATTTTGAAAGTAGCAATATATAATAATGTATCACCTATTATTATAGTTTACAGCTGTTGCTGTAATGCAGTAATTCTCAACCTTTATATGACCACGCCCCTCTAAGAGTCGGTCCTTCCTGCCACGCCCCCCTTGCATATTTGAGTAAAATTCCTTCCCAGATTTAAAGAAAAAAAAAGAGAAAAAGAAGGCGTTTCGAGGGATAGGAAGGGAGTTCAATAATTACAAAACATTGTGAGTCCAACGAGCCTAACTAGATTAGTAGACTCTATGAAAATAACGATATAAGGCGGTACTTTTGCATTTTTTCATAAACTTCTGAATATTAGTTCCTCACTTTTGTTAAGAGAATAATGAATATAATTAGATAATTTTTTATTCATTTTTCCCTAGGACTCGCGCCTCCCCTGGAAATGGCTGACGCCCCCCAGGTTGAGAACCACTGCTGTAATCTGTTCTGATGGGTTGCAGTCATGTAAGACCTGAATAAATGGTCAAATGAAAATTCGAGCGAAATCATTCTGTATGATTTATTTTTTTTACCTGAGGTCCAGATTTTTTTTCATTAGTCTTCAGGAAGTGACATCAAAATAGTCTTTTTAGGATAAGCATCAATGGTTAACCCAAAACAGCCGTTACACATTTCTATCTGCTGAGTGCTAAGGACGAATAAAATTAAGTATATCTCGGTTTTAAACCGACTACTGAACTGATTAACAGCTCTCCAAGGGCTGGCCCGAAGGATTAGATTTTAATTTAGGAACCAATTGGTTGTTTAACAGCGGGACCTACAGCTTATTGTGTGATCCGAACCACTTATGGAGAACTGCAATTCTAATCACCAGATATAAATTCCTCTGGTTCCGCATGGCAGCGGGGAGCGAACTCGGGCATCTAAGAGATAAGGAGTGACGGATGGAATGACACCCAAAAATCCAGTATACCTCAGTTTAACTAAGCAGTAGATTGCGTACCTAGTTGTCAGTCAACTGTTATGGATTGCAGTAATATTAAAGAAAGAAAAAGGCCTGAGTGTTCTACTCCCAGTCAGATTCCGACATCAAGCTGGCAGGGCATAGACGAGCTTATCTTATTTTATTTCAATTTAATTTATTTATTTATTTATAATTTTTATATTTGCTGAAAACAACCATAGGAATTTCATATACCTATCTGTCTGTCTGTTTGTCTGTTTGAGCACTTGGCGTCGCATTTACATCCTTTTGTTTCTTATACTTTTGCATCTCTCTCTCTCTCTCTCTCTCTCTCTCTCTCTCTCTCTCTTCTTCTCTCTCCCCTCTCTTCCTTGCCTTCTTTCCCAAATAATTAAAGAACAAAGTAACCTCGTCTACCGTAGATGGAAATGAGAAAGTTGGCCAGTAGCTGGCATTCACGAATAATCAGCTGCATTCCTAAAATAATCCATCAGCTAATCGCGATGTTATGGCATTAAGCCAAGAAGAACTTCCAGTCCGCTCAACTTCGAAACGTTTAAAAAAGATGTATTTTCTTTTGCTCCCACGATGGGGACTAGACTGATTGTGCCTAGATCCAGTTCATTTACGAATAACGTTTATACTAAGGTTGTAAATATCATACGCAGTGTTTAAAAAACTCTACTTAACGGAACAACATTTTAAAAACGGGTCCTCTGATTCAGTTCAAGAGTATCGAGAAAGACATCTTTTTTTCGCCCTAATTCTATAGTTCCCTTATTATTATGATTCCTTCATTCATCCATTCACTATTGTCACTTTGCCTCTCCCAGTCCTTCCTCTTTGTTTTCTCAGCCAAGCGGACCACCAATCGAACATGATCGAGAAACAAGGTGCGATCTGACCTCCAGTTTACTCGGGAACTGTGCAAGATTTTCTCCTCATGTATAAGTTGTAAACATTATATTCCTAACTCAACTTGAAGTGGCCTTCGTAATTAGTACTCATAATAAGTATTACTCATACTAACATTTAACGATAAAATAAAATGGATTCAAATTAAACTCATTCATATTCTCCCAGTCATAAGTGGAAACGCCAAATAATCGAGCAGAAACATCATAGCCTCTAAATTCAGTACACCAAGTAAGTTAAAACATGCTAAAGTATTCAGTCAAATAGAGCGTTGTGTCGTCAATGAAAATTAAAATAGATACGGTATATATTATTAGAAATAGTTGTTCTGTACTGTTTAACATGCACATTATTAATTTTTTACATTTTCATTCGAATAAATAATTCATAAATATCCTATCTTAAAATTCCTGTATCTTTGATGCAGCGCAAAATACCTTTATCAGACATTTCTTGGCTCTTCCATCAACAACAACAAGCAGTTTGTAGGCTTAACCCCCGAGTAAGCGAAAACAGACCGTTAATTCATTAGGGGCCACCCCATGCACCCCCAGTACTACATATCCTTTCCCAATATCGGTTCCAGGACGTCTTAAGTACGAATCAAGCCAACAGATTTGTTTGAATTCTTCATTTCGAGATGAGTGCCTCATCTCCCTTTTGCTATACAACATCCACCATCAGAAACTGGTAATTAATGAGGAGCCCAATAAAACTGTACCGTTGACACGCCTTTTCATTGTCACCTCTGATACAATTAATGGGTGCCTTTATTTTGTCCTCCATATGAAATCCAAGATGACGTCACAATGTATATATATATATATATATATATATATATATATATATATATATATATATATATATATATATATATCATACATATATATATATATATATATATATATATATATATATATATATATATATATATATATATATATATATATATATATATATATATATATATATATATATATATATATATATATATATATATATATATATATATATATAATATAAGTCATATCACTTTTCTGTGATTCATATACATATATCGAGCTACAATGTCCTTTAATATCTAATTCGCTCTACCTCGGAATTAATATATTTTCATATATGCTTAACCGAAGGGGAATTTTTTCCTGATAATATGCTGTCAAAAGCACTACAAACACTACCGGAGTTGAGGTGGGTTGATGTTGTCTCCAAACCAACAAATTACCTGCACGCGCGAAAGGTATTTCAGGGTGAGAGGCGACATGAACTTTTAGCCTCTCGCGGTGGTGTAGTA
>NC_061109.1:7175485-7182985 GCF_015104395.2 Macrobrachium nipponense
TTGACCGTTAATATGGAATAGAAAGACCATGAAAAAAATGGGTGCTAGGTAACGGAATATGGATATTCTTTTACAGCATTTTCGTTCTATTTTTACAAAGGAACGTTAATCCTTTTTAGTCACTTGTTTAATCAAAATGTAAGAAGAACGTTGAATAAAAGAATATTTCGCAGTTTTGGACAGTGCCGTTGGGAATATTGTTAAGAAAAGATGAAAAACATTTCAGTCCTTTGTCCAGCGAGTGTCTTGGCCACATGCAAGTGGAAATACAGCTTCCCTCTCTCTTTCTCATATGGTCGTTTTTTACTCATTTTATTTTGTGGATAACTATTTCATACTGCTGGACATTTTCCAGGATTGAGACGCACAGTCCAAGGGATAGTGACGAAAAGTGTGCTTTAAACATCTACTGTTTTCCTCCCTAATATCAATCTTGTGTTCCTTTGAATATTATTATGAATGTCTTCCATATGTGTCGTTCTAGCGTCAATCTTGTTAAGATTTCTAGGGATATAGACTGGAGAAAATGTTCGACCTCTGTTAAACATCACAGTGCTCTGAAACACTGCTGAAGAGTCCTTTCATACGAAGGGTCGTCTTCACTTTGTTTCGGTATATGTCATTCCAAAAGCAGACAAGTCTTGCCTGGATATCGTTCGCACCACATGAACGATATCCATTTGTCTGAAATGTTCTGAAGAGATTATTTTGTATCTTCTCTTGCCTTTCAGTATACAGCTCTGAATGAGTTTCGAGCAAATAGCTTTTAGATGTCGGCCTTCAGCTTTATTGCTTTCTCTCAAGGAAGATGTATGAAAGAACTTGGTATTCATGGAATTTTCATTTTAACGAATGAAAGCTCAGGTTGTATGACAAACAAATTGCTTGATTTATTACGAAACAAGCATGCAAACACACACATATGTATGTATGTATGTATGTATGTATGTATGTAATTATTTCCGAGATAGAGCGAATTGGATATTAAATGACATTTGCAGCTTTATGCTTGCATATAAATCATGGCGGTATAAAAAAAAATCATCGTTGCCTTAAGGAAGATATTGTCTATATGGTCCCAGGCTCCATTGGAAAGGTTGATCCTGTTATCTTTTTGTTTTATCAGCGAAGATTTTACTATTTGACATTTGAATCCTGTTTTACCAGAATAATTTATTTACACACACATACACAAACACAAACATACACACACACACATTTATATATATATATAAATATATATTATATATATATATATATATATATATATATATATATATATATATATATATATATATAACAGAGTATCTGCTTCAGTAAAGGGCTTTTAAGCCGAAAGATCTCGCAGACTCCTTCGTTTATTTTTCCTTCGTGGCATTTATCTTTATATATATATATATATATATATATATATATATATATATATATATATATATATATATATATATATATATATATATATATATATATATATATATATATATATATATATTAGAGAGAGAGAGAGAGAGAGAGAGAAGAGAGAGAGAGAGAGAGAATTTGGAGTTCATGGAAAGGTTTTTTGTTTATATCTGTTTTGTTAAAATGCCAACGTTTCGTATCGCATGATACATTTTCCAGGCTGAAAAACGATTGAAATAAACAATGCTTGTATACATAATAAGAATTAGAAAAAACATTTATTTTTAACACCATAATTACATCCAAACCAGAACAAAGAGAAAAAAAAATTTAAATTAAAAAAATGAAAAATTTCAAACAGAATTAAAAAAAAATTAAAGAAATAAAGTTAAAACAAAAATAGAAAATGAAAACAATTAAAATTAAAACAGCAAAAGACAGGGGGCACAAGACACCTGCCCACATTGGTAGCACAAAGTAAACTGACAGGGAGGACGAAAAATTGGAAAAGATACTATCAAGGACAGGAACAAATTGTGCAAGGAACAGCTGTGTTGATGATGACTGGTGGTAGAGAGTAGGAACTGTCAGTTTAATCATTATGGATTCGAGGGTCGTTAGTTCCTCGGTACTTTCTTGCTCTTCCCACTATACTGAAGTCTTTAGCATCTATATGAATTTTACATGTTTTGCTATGATTCCTTATATTCGACTGATCGGGATTTGATAGGCGGCTTCCCGTTCTGTCACTGACTCCCTGATGAGAGATTCGGATCTTCAGCAGCCTCTTGGGATATCCGACGTATGTGTCCAGATGACATCTTGGACAGGTATATTTATAAATTACATTGGATGTAAAGAAGGGGACAATCTTATCCTTGAAATTGAATACGGATCCAATAGTTCGGGAGTTGGTCGGGATTAGATTTAGATTAAATGCAGGTAATTCTCTATTGAACAGAATGATAAATTTTTTCCTGAATCTATTATCATGTAAGTAAGGGAATATAGCGTATAGACGTAATTTAGGAACGTTAAGGACTGTGGGTGGAGGATTTAACTTCTGATTAAGCAATTTATTAAGGGATCTATGGAACTGAAAATAACTGGCAAGAAATGCAATTTCGACACGGAAGGCAGACCAAATAGAGGTCAGTGTAAAGGCTCTGTGGAGAAGAGTAGAAATGTAATTGATTTTAAAATAAGAAATCAAGAGCAGTAAAAACTGGTGCCTAGACCAGTGAAAGTGCGTCTATAAAAAAATGGGTGGAAATTAAGGGGGCAATTGTCCAGGATTCGCTCCTCCAGGGTGTTCATGAAGATGTTATCGAAGGTCGGTCCTAGTGGACTCCCCATCTCCATCCCCTCCATCTGTCTGTAGAGGGTACCGTCAACCACAAAAACCGTGTCCAGCACGGCCAGTTCCAAGAATGATTTAAATTGGCTTTTATTCAAATTATTAAAAATGGAATCCTCAGAGGGGAGCAACTAAATTAATGATATCTATGGTCTCAGTCACTGAGACGTTTGTGAACAAAGATTCGACGTCAAAACTTGCAAAAAAAAAATCAAGCCTTCTTTAATAATTTCCTTTTTGAAGGTGACTGAATTATTTGATGTGTAGTCGTTATTGGTTAGTGGTTGGAGTAATGGGACAAGGAGTTTGGCGAGTCTGTAACTGGGGGTATTCATGGAGGAGCAGATGGGTCTTAAAGGAATTCCTTCCTTATATATTTTAGGCAGTCCATAAATAATTCCGCATGATGATCCTGTAACGAAGAGGTTTTGATATGTATTTTCGTCTATTGTCTTATTTTGTTTTAGCGTCCTCAAGAATCGATTGATTTTGTCCCCTTCTTTACATGCAATGTAATTTATAAACATACCTGTCCAAGATGTGATCTGGGCACATACATCGGATGTACCAAGAGGCTGCTGAAGATCCGAATCTCCTCTTATCAGGGAGTCGGTGACAGAACGGGAAGCCGCCTATCAAATCCCGATCAGTCGTATATAAGGAATCATAGCAATACATGTAAAAATATTATAGATGCTAAAGACTTCAGTATAGTGGGAACAGAGTCAAAGTAATAGGGTCTGCTCAACTCGGCAGTGTGGGCGGAGCTAATACTGTGACGTCAGAAGAGTAACACTACTCGTGCTTCTCCATTGAATTACTTAAAGAAGCTTTAGTTTTTATACATTTAATCCATATCGCATGGTTTTATTTTGATAAAATCTGATAAAACCTGTAAAGAGGTAACATGCTTGATGTTTATTAATAACCATTCAAAGTATATAGGGTCTGCCCAACTCGGCAGTGGGGGCAGAGCTAATACTGTGACGTTACAAGAGTAACACTCCAGTGTTTCTCCACTGAATTACTTAAAGAACCCTTAGTTTTTATACATATAATCCTTGTTGCGTGGTGTTTTTCATAAAATCTTGATGATAAAATCTGTAGAGGTCACATGTTTGATTTTTTTAATGCCCATTCACTCATTTAGTCACCAAACCTTGTTTTATTGCACAAAATATACCAGTTTGAACGCAGCTACTCCACCTTTCTTCATATGTTTATTCTTTAATTATTTATTTACTTACCCATATACTGGTTTGCTGTATTCTCTTCAAGTCCATTTCTTTTAACATGACAACTCTCTCTCTCTCTCTCTCTCTCTCTCTCTCTCTCTCTCTCTCTCTCAGGTAGTAATATTATCAAGATTTTAAATAATTCTTTATGATAAAGGTTAGAATGATAGATTAATTAAATTTTCCAAATCTTATTGTGAATATTTGTTCGCAATAAATACAAAGAAAATGTGGTACAGGCAGTGTAAAAAAGGGCAGTTGCATTTCCACGACTTGGCCACAAAAAAGAAAACAATATCAAAAGTATAAGAATTACATCATATACGATATAGGTATCAAAGGAATAAGTGATGAAGAAAATGATATAGGGAACACATTTCCAGCAAATTTCTCATTAGCACTTCATATCACATAAATATGCTTCCGAACACATAAGATTACATATAACACAAACTGTATACATAAAGGTATTAATTATGCATGCCTCAAACGATTATCATATTTTCGAAAAAAGTACAAAAAGTCATTCGTCAGTCTGGCTGGATGTATCTGATGACGTTTCACAAGGGGCGGGGCTAGATTTCAGATCTCCCACGAACACTTAATTTTTTATAATTTTTGCGTGCGTAGATAATATTTTCTGTGCGCAATTATGGGTTTAAAAATAATTGTAATTGTCATGTGTCATATACCAATTGAAAGGGCATTCTTTGTACTTTTACATGGTATATGGCAAAACGTAGTAAGATGAAAAATTATATAAGAAAAATGTGGTAAATATTTACATAAAATTTAAAAATTTTGGTCCGTCTTTGACCTAGAATTCCTCGAAAATTTCTGAGAACACCATCAATCAATTTCTTATGCATTATATAGGAAATTTTATCAGCTTTCTAATCCATTTTTCAGTTTCTTTCCATCATCATCCCTTAGTCAGATACGCTACGAAACGTGAATGTATGTAGGTTAACGGATGAAGTAATTGCACATTTTTGTGTGCGTAGATAATTTTTTCTGTGCGCGCTTGTGGGTTTGAAAGTAATCGTAATTGTAATGTGCTATACATCATTTGAAAGAAAATTCTTTGTACTTTAACGTAGTATACGGCAACATGCAATAAATGGAAAATTTATATAAAAAAACGCATCGCAAAAATAGTTATATGAAAATGTTATCGTAAATATAGTTTCATAAAGATATGGTTCTTTTGTAACTGATGATGTTTCACAAGGGGCGGGGATAGGTTTTAGTACCGCCTCGTGAGCAGACCTTGTATATTTTGACTCTGAGTGGGAAGAGCACAAAGTACGAGGAACTAACGACCCTCGAATCCAAAATGATTAAACTGACTGCTCCTACTATCTGCCACCAGTCATGAACACAGCTGTCTGTTGCTGTTTTAATAAATTTTTTAGAATTGTTTTTATTTTCATTTTTGTTTTATTTTTAAATTTTTTAAAATTTTTCAACAATTTTGAAAATGTGTTAAATTTTTTATTTTTTTTTCTCTTTGTTCTGGTTTAGATATAAATATGGTGTTAAAAGTAAATGTTGTATACAATCCTTATTATGTATACAGTCATTGTTTATGTTTTGTTTATGTTAATCGTTTTTCAGCCGAAACATCGGTATTTTAATAAAACGGATATAAACAAAACGCCTTTCCATGAACTCCAAATTGTTCATATATATATATACATATATATATATATATATATATATATATATATATATATATATATATATATATCACATACATACAGACATATATATACATATACTATATTATATATATTATATATATATATATATATATATCTATATATATATATATATATATATATATATATATGTAATGTATATACTGTATATATATATATTATATATATACACCAAGTTCTTTCACTTATAACCAGCAACAATCAGTGACAAAATACCACTTCTACACTTTACACCCCCCCCTCCCCGCTACCGAAGACTACCCCACCTAACCCCACGACTCCTTTGCTAGCCCTCCAATCAGAATGACGCCACGACGATGTCGCCTGTTTAACTATTGTTATGTTTGGTTTTCGGAGTTTTTTAGCGATGTCGGGCCTGTTTAACTATTGTTATGTTTTGTTTTCGGAAGTTTTTTAGCGATGTCGCCTGTTTAACTATTGTTATGTTTGGTTTTCGGAAGTTTTTTAGCGGTAAACTAATTGTTGCTTTTGTTCTTGCATTCATAACCTTTAAGTATGATATCTAGATTCTGAGTTCTTAGTTTCGACAGCAAATTGATCATACGCTGTCCTGTTTCTTTATAATTGGTTTCTTTTGTTTTCATTGTTCGTTTTCTTTTATCTATCTTCTTCCATTAAATTATTTTGCATTTCACCTGGTACCTAATCCTCGCCAAAATTTATAGGGCAGTCTGCAGGTCGAAAAAAAATGAGATGGTGTGAGTTAATATGATTTCAGTGCGTACGCGACTGATCAGTAATTTGGAACGCTTAATCTAAGTAAATAGCGTATGAAAGCTGACGATGATATATCGTATAAGATATTACTATTCGATTTCAGAAACAAAAATCATGCATGATTTTTTTTTTTTTTTTTGGCGAAAATAATAAAAAAAGTTTAATCCACCAGTCAATGATCCATGAATGATTTTGAAAACTATCTTGCGACACGGATTCCACACTGCTGGAATAAGGAATCTATGAGAGTAGTGGGTAATCTTACATGTTTACTAGCTCGGATATACTAGTGCCATTAGTCATGTGATGTACCAGTTGCCAAAAAGGTTTCTGTCAAACAAGGTATCTGCAATTGATTGACCGGGCAGTGGTAGCTCGCTGGAGTTTTTGGTTACGTCCTAGACAAGCTTCCATCACACCGTTCTTTGGTTATTAAGGTATAATTATTCTTGATTATAATTTTTTTTTATTTCCATCCCGTTCACAGGACTTCGAAAGAGTACTGTGTAGACTTGGAAAGCCTTATGTTCAATTTAGAATTAACCCGGCATGCATCCACCAACTCCAAGGCGCCAGTTATAAACATGGCGGAAGCTCCTTGTGCCCAATTTCTGTATTGTGTGGTCGCAAAATTAATTATACTGTGTTAACACCGACCAGTTCTAAGTCTCTGTCACCGGTGTTTCTAATCTTATGAAGTATCTATACAGGCCGGTTATATGGTTTAATTTATTAGATTCAGTTGGGACTATTCAGTGAAGATATACTCGTTATATTCTCATTGCGTTCAGCTCTCTGTCTGTCTCTTTCCCGTGTGATCTCCCGAAGAAAATCAACATCAAAAAGACCAAAAGGATTTAGTGTTATTCATGTCAAGGTGTTCCTGATTCAACCAAAGGCGTTCTCGTCGTTGTTAGCTCAGGCAAGAAAGGAGGGACGTAGTTTCTAGAAAGTCTAATTTTGTCAATAACAGTCGTTAAGTACAACGAAATTGATGAACATTTTGTCATATTGTACTTGGATGTGTGTTTTTTTTTTATTTATAAGG
>NC_061109.1:7187985-7190485 GCF_015104395.2 Macrobrachium nipponense
ATGGTAAGGAACACTAGTAGTGTGCAGAATGGCCAGATCTGCACACTTACTTCGAAATTCCTTACTAGTAAAATTAGTTCCACAATCAGTTTGTATCTTACGAGGGATCCCATACCTCGAAAAGAAAATTACCAACTGGTCAAATACAGCCTTAGATGTGACTTTCTTCATGGGAATGGCTTCAGGAAATCGTGATGCCCGATCCCATCACAGTCAGTAAATAGATAAAACCAGTTTTAGTTTTAGGCATAGGGCCTACTATATCAACTACCAGCTCATTAAATGGCTCCCCAATAGCTGGTATGGGATATAAAGGTGCTTTTACAATTGTCTGATTAGGTTTACCTACCACTTGGCACACTGGACATTCTTCACATATTGTTTTACTGACGATTCATTCCTGGCACCAAAAACATTTAGCCAACCTACGGAACGTCTTCCAGACACCAAAATGACCAGAGAATGAATCATCATGAGATAAATTTAATATTGTCTCTGAAATTGAGAAGGCACCACTATTTGCTCAATACGGGACATTTGGGGATCATAGCAACCAGGGGACGACTCACCCTATATAATATGCCCCTTTTTACCCAGAATCGAGGCTTCGTCAAGTCAGAAGTATCACCTAAATCAAAATTAAAACTCTCTCTTCTGGGCTTCAATAAAAGCTGCTCGATCCCAATCGGGAATTACATTATCACTACTTACTACACTACTTACTACAGACCCGGGTCTTCCTACATCTACGTCTACCTCTAAACTACTCAAATTTAACTCTTCATCATTATTTAATAAGTCTGCAGCTCTTGCGGCAGCTCTAGTGGTAACTGCTACTGGACACTTATTGACTGACAATATTGGGAATAATTCCTGGCTATCACTATTAATCATATCATTTCCTAATATGCCATCAATACCAGCTATAGGAAGACTCTCGACAACGGCCAACTCGGTCTTTCCATAATACCCAGGGAATGACAACATTACCTCTATTAAAGGAGCTGAAACTATTGTGTCGGAAAACCTCCCAGAACAATAAAGTTCCCTGAATACTTCACCAAACCTTTTAAACTGCTTTCCAGCACTAACGACCGAGCAGACCCTGTATCTCTCAAAAACCTAACATCAATAATGACGGAATTATAAATACTTTACAGGCCATATGTATTATCATATTTTAGTCATTCCTGTGGATTATTATTTCCATCTCGGGCGTACTATTACCACCACTACCACTATTTATCAATCCGGTAATTTTTACGTCAGGAGATGCACTTGGCATTAAAGCCACAGGATTATTCCTTTGAAGATAATTTGCTCTGGCGTGACACTGAGCTTGGAAATGACCGGGTTTATTACACAGAAAACAAGTCTTCATATTACTATTTCTCGTTCCAGAATTACCTCCATTGGAAAATACACGAGTACCAGGTTTACTCGTGAATTTTCCATTCTTACTAACAGGGATATTATTCTGAACGACAGAATTCTTAGGCTTATTATTATCACCTCTTATTCCTTTATGAAAATTCGCTGACTTAACTACATTATTACTTATATCCTTGCTGGCGAAATTGCCTGAACCTGTTCTATGGGTCAAGACAAATTCGTCAGCCACTTGAGCTGCCCTACCTAAATTAGTGACCTTTACTTCTTCCAAATAAATTCTTAGTTCTTTGGAGCAAGATTTCTTAAACTCCTCCATAAGCATGAGTTCTCTCAAGGAAGAAAAAAGTGACAACTTGACGACTTTTCAACCAGTCGTCAAACTGTTCCTCCTTGAACCTGGCAAATTCTACATACGACAAGGATGGCTGTTTATTAAAGTTCCTAAACTTCAACCTGTATGCCTCAGGGACCAAATCATATGCTTTTAAATTAGTGCCTTTACCTTGTGATAATCCCTGGCTATCCCTTCCTCCAAGGCATTATATACCCGGATCGCCTTGCCAACCAATTTACACTGAATCAGCACTGTCCACATCTCTGGTGGCCAAGACAACCGAGCAGACACCCTCTCAAAGGCCTTGAAGAATTCAGGAACATTCCTTTCATCAAAAAATGGGAACCAATTTTAATGCAGCCCCAATATTAAACCTATCAGGCTGACTACCTCGTGTGCTAAATTGGTTAGGAGCCCCCTGTAACCTAGCCATTTCCAAATTAAGGTTGGCCATCTCTATCTCATGCCTCCTCCCCCTCTCGTTCTCTGCATGCTCCAATTTCAACAACTCTATTTTTTACAAATTAAATCATATGCCTGAATTTCCTTTGATTCAGAATTTTACAGGCATTGTAGGCACTGCTGGCCTAAATTCTCTTCAGTTAAGAAGGGGTTTGTGGTAATATTTCCTCTTGAGGCAAATTGGCCGGACCTTCATAAAATGACTCCAGTCTGAGGGAGGATCATCAAATAACGAAAAACCTGCACCACCACTAATTCCATTATCATCTACAACTAACCTATCATCATTTCCTATTCACTACCTCTATCACT
>NC_061109.1:7203151-7213151 GCF_015104395.2 Macrobrachium nipponense
GCTGCCAGACAACACCCCGAGTCGTTCATTCTTACTGATTCCCTCGGTGGAAGCCACCTCGTCTGGACTTGTATAGAGCTCTCGTTTCCTTGCAGCGGGCAATCGCAGAATCTACAACTTACATGTGAACCTCACACACACACACACACACACACACACACACACACACACACACACACACACACATACATATATACATACATACACATGTGTATATATATATATATATATATATACTATATATATATATATACACACACACACACACATATATATATATATATATATATATATATATATATATATATATATATATATCTATATATGTAACGACCCCTTTGGCCGTAAGACAGGTTCTTTATATTTCAATAATCACAGGGATCGTGGGGCAGTAAGAAAGTACACAGGGTATGAGGGAATGTGGACACAAAAACACCAAGAACAAAATTAACAATTTTTTAATTACAAAATACACTTAACACTAAATAAGCCTTGTGAGGAAACTTAACATTAAATACACAAAATACAAGGAGCAAATAACCGTTCACAAGGACTCCTAATACTGAAAGCTGACCCTAACAAAGTAAAGGAAAGGACATAACATGCCAAAGGCTCAAATAATAATACTACGGGCCCAATAATGAAAAAACACTAACCTATAATTATAAGATTGAAGGAACAAGACTAGAGAAAATAAAGACAGGAAAAACCTTAAATCTCCTACCTAACAGTGTTGGTACTAAACTTAAAACTAAATTCAAATAATATTCTGAGGGACAGTAAATACCCAATACCGACAACTCTATATAACATACATATATATACAAATATAATTAAATACGCAAATACTCGCGTAAATCGAAGTGCACAGGAGTTCACGGAAGTTGCTTCAACCTCCCAGCAGCTATACGGGGGAGCCCACAAATTGTCCAGGTAGACCCAGGGGTCGAGATCAATTCCGAGGGACAACATAGGATAATCACCTCTACCTGGCAATTGCCTCCCTACGAGCCTCCTCACGAGCCCTTAGCTCTCCTGGACAAGCAGCTGAAGACGGACAGGACAGTGGTTGCGTAACGCCTCCTACGTGGCGGGACAGCGACGACCATGTCTTCCGCCAAATCCTCCGGCGGGAATCAGGAGTACAGGCGTCGCAAGTGACGATAACCTGCGCTACCACATCCGTGATCAAACTCCACAATGCACATACGCCGTAGATGGCTCAGCACATCTACGCAAAACCACTTCCAAGGGAGGTCCGTCGGAGTATTCCTCCAAAAAGGCGTAAGACAAATCTCCAGAAGGCTGCCAACAAAAGCGCGTACGTCCAGAAGCTTGTTATCAGGCACGGCGAAACTATTTTTTTGGCCGGCCTCCACTCACAGCACTACAGTTCCATTCCAACTCGAAAACAAAATGAAAACAATCGTTAACACGATAGTTAGGTAATTCACAACAGGAGGAGGAATCACTGAGCAAAAACACTGAACGTTACGTTAACAGTAAAAAAAAGGAAAATTACAGCTGCTGAACTAAATATAAGAGAACACTTAAAACTAAGTTACAAGGCTGATTTAAGAAAATAAACAATCAATAAATTACGTTAATTTGGACAATATATTATATATATACTATATATATATATATATATATTATATATATATATATATATATATATATATATATATATATATACACTACGGAGACAGTACTGACGAACATAAACACAACCGTTTGAGACAGTAGATCCACCCACAGGCAGGTGTCAAGGTAGGAGTGGCTTTCAAAAATCATATGACAGTGTACTAAACAATGCATTAGAAGCGGCAAAAAAGACCATTCATCCAAACCAAAAAGAACCTTACAGCACAAAAAATTTTCTTGTACTACACTATAATAATAATATGAAAGATATCTCCCATCTCTTGAAGAATTTCGGTGTTAATGTCGCTATTAAAACCGGTGGAACAATGAAACATACTTATCAAGAACTCCCCCGACAATACTAAAGGATGTGTATATAAAATTCCATGTAAGTCTAGTGACAACTTTTATATTGGTCAAACGGGGAAAGCAATGGAAAAGAGAACAGAACAACATAAACATTGTGTTTGATAATTATGCACAGGGAAATAGTGGTATTTTTGTACATGTTAGTGAGAACAATCATGCTATGAACTGGAAAGGGGCAAAAAAGATTGTGTTCTTATAATGCAATGGAAAGGAATATCATTGAATCTAGCTTTAAAAAAGAAATTTACAACAATAATATGAACATCAGTCAAGGAATTTATAAACTTGATCCTTTAATATCAAAAGAAATTTCTAAATTGTTTAAATTTTAAGATAGGCAGTAGAGAAATTTGTAATTTTTTAAAATTTTAAGGTAGGCAGTAGAGATGTAAGGAAATAGGATTATTATATTTGTAAACACAGTAAGAGGGCAGTAGTGGTAATGCGACTTCCAAACCCGCCTCTCTGACACTTGTCAGGTGTGGACTTGTCTCCTACGGTGGGTACGTTTATCGGCAGTGTCCCTTGAGAAATTAATGTAAAATATAAGCCAAATGAGTTTTGAAAGCCATTCATATCTTGACACCTGCCTGTGGGTTGATCTGGAGTCTCAAACGGTTGTGTGTATCTTCGTCAGTATTGTCTCTGTAGTATTATATATATATATATATATATATATAATATATATAATATATATATATATATATATATATATATATATTTGTGACTTCTAATACTATGTATCAGTCGTTCGTCAATGGCTTGGAAATAAAGTCGAAACCGGTCAGGACCTGCACCCCGCCTCTTATTTTTCACCTGTGGATGTGTGATGAGTGATTATAATCATATTATATATATTATATATATATATAAATATATATATATATATATATATATATATATATATATATATATATTTCTATATATATATGTGTATGTGTGTGTTTGTGTGTCTCTCTGTATGCATGTATGTGTATCATAACATTATTACCTGGTAAAACGTAACCAGTAAATCTCTCTCTCTCTCTCTCTCTTCTCTCTCTCTCTCTCTCTCTCTCTCTCTCTCGTATACCAAACGTGTTGTTATAACGAAAGCAATTATTTTTCCTAAAACGGTCGTTGTTCTTATCAGAATATCTAATATATATATATATAATATATATATAATATATATATATATATATATATATATATATATATTATATATATGTGTGTGTGTGTGTGTGTGTGTGTGTGTGTGTGTGTGTGTGTGTGTTTGTCATATATATAATAGCCTATAAAAGCACAAAATCACAGTTAACATAAGTCACGTATTTCGATGATTGCCCGGGCTTGATTCCTGCTCACTAAAGCAGAGGAGCAGGTAGTGAATGACAGGAGCATTTATACGGAATTGGCAGCCATGGAATAGCGACTCTGAAGGGATTAGGAATAGCCCCGGCCATGTGATGAAAATGGTTAATCCGCCATTGTTTTCGGTTCATTTTTTAACTCCCACCTGGGTGGAGTACGGTTGGAGGATCCCCTGGAACATTTGCATAAGGTTTCGCTATTATCAGTATTACTGATAATCTGAACCTATCATGAGGACAACGGAGACTTTATTTCACTGACAGTTTAACCTCGACGCCCATTTTGACCCGTGGTGGGAATTAACGAGGACTGAAACAACGGTGAATTAATCCTTCTATCGCCCATCAACTGCGCGCATTCACAGTTATCAGGAAGGAATTATTGTCTATCGAATAACGCGTTTTCTTTAATATTTATACTTTTATGCTTCTTGAAAAATTTACTTGAACTTTGTATTTTATATATATATATATATATATATATATATATATATATATATATATATATATATATATATATATATATATATGCATAAAACAACGTTCATGTACATTTTTACATGAACACAATATATATATATATATATATATTATATATATAGATACATATATATATATATATGGTATATATATATATATATTTAATTTCAGTGGTAGTAGATAAGACTAAAAGTAAATTTTCTCCTTTTCCTGAAGTCGGATATACTATATATTGTATTCGGCACTTCGTCTACATTAAAATGATAGACGGTTAAGACATTCCACTGATCTCATGGGACATAAGATTGTCACTCAATATTAAAGGTTTTATGATTTTGTAAATCGAATTAGATTTATTCATAGAGAAGGAGAATTTCTTCCCCTTCCACTCAGTTTATTCTTAGTAGGAAAGTTTTGTTTTGGAGGGCAGGTACTTTCGTACCTTCTTCTTGTACATAAAAATATCATTTTCAGATTTTCAGTTTGATCATCAGTTTGATCATAGATGTTTTTTAATAATTCAGAAGGTGGGGACCCGCGATAATGCTGACTGTAAATTTTGCTAGGTTAAGTAAACTGTTACAAAATTCTTCTTGCTGAGGAGCATGGCGAATATCGAGCTCTAAGCACAAGAACTACCTCTGCGACAGCTTCAAATATCACCGAGTGGTCCTTCAAGTGAATGCCTGCATTCTAAATTTAATTGAAGTTCATATTAATTTTCATCTTCTATAATCGCAACAGCCAGTGAATAACGTAGGCTTGCCAGAGGCAATTCCAGAGATGTATGTATACCGAACCACTTTTATTGCCATGGCCCTAAGTTAGGTTACGTTAAATAAAAATTGACTGGTGTGAAACATTTGTGTGTGGGAAACACAATGAGACTAATTTGAAGAAGATTCTATGGTCAGTTTTTAAGATATGGCGTCCCGTTATTTTTCAGGGAAGGTCCCGGTACTCGTTTGCAGTTCGGGAATATTCTTCCCGTAGCTAGTGAGTTTTGCTCGACGAACTCGGAGGACATTTCCTTACGAAGTCAAACAGCAAGTGGGTAACACAAACACTCATTAAAACATAACGTAATTACCGTACGAAACCTTCCGATTATTCAACTGCGTGGTAAAAAAACAGAGTTACAGAGTTCTTGGCAGACCTTCTCCTCTACTGGAGTGTAGACTCATTTCATTTCCAGCAGATGAGGATGAAACTTTTCGTAACTTGAGCCCACTCGTATCCGGAGTGCATAGCGGTTAGATCATGTCACCTTATGGGGGAATGCGGATACAAATGTCTTGCTTGCTTTGTCCTAGTGACACGATTTACAAAAAAAAATGTCTGTTTAAAAATACACAACGTATTAGCACAACAAAACAGCCCACAAAAAGGACTACACATGACACAAACCCTCTGAAAAAGATTCATTTAAACAGCTGGCACCCATCGCCCTGATGGCACCACAATTACTTGTAATTTAATTAGCCAGCTTTGTCAGAAACGCAACAACTGGTAATTAGCTATCTTATTGGCAATAATGACTATTACCCTAAACTTCAAAAATGTGATGATATATATATATATATATATATATATACGATATATATATATATATATATATATATATATATATATATATATATATATACATATATATATATATATTATATATATATATATATATATATATATATATATATATATACATATATATATATATATATATATATATATATATATATATATATATATGTATATATATGTATATATGTGTGTATATATATGTGCATATATATATATAATATACATATATGTACACATATGTAAATTATGATAAATAAATAAGTTCAATTCTCTGAGCAATTATTTCCCCGTTTGTCATTCATTACCTTCTGTAATTAATCGATTTGTTGACAATATTACTTTTACTTCATTGCCTTTTGAGATCTTCATTCAGGACTGACTATTTCGTGGAGGCCTGTATTACAAATTTTTGCCGTTCTATTTTTCCATTCGTATAATTCACGAAACAATACAAATGTTACTCTCGAAGTACTTAGTAATCGATTTGCTATATCAGATGATGAAAAGATGAATAGAACAATAATATTGAGGATGTTCGAAATGATTTACCCTATTCTGTCAACGATGCCTTTCATTAAGTGCCAAAATCGATGAACCGGTCATGTAGAAAAAAAAAAAAACTCTACGAGTTATACAGATTTATAAAGCAACATGCTTGCCCAAAGAAAAGATTGAGTAATTTAATAGTGATAATAACAAAGCTATCATATTGGAAAAAAAAACATTTGCGGTTTTTTAGATCTTATGATTTTGAGATACAACTTTCCATACAATATAGTCTACGGGATTGATGGTACGCGCTATGCTGTGCCGGAACCCGGTACTGCCCGTTATGTCACCCCTAACTTTCCGAACCCCCACCTACCTCTCTTCCACTCGGAACGGACAAATAGATTTTGCAGGAGGAGGGTGGCTGTGTAATCATGTCTTTCCTACCCTCCTGATCCCCTATCTAAACCCCCCAACCCCCATTCACCCAGGACGGACAAACAAGAAGGATTCACTAGGTTTTATTATTATAGAAGATTAAACCTTAAGTTTATGAAAATGTGTCGCATTACTTAGGAAAATTCTCGCTTGAAATAAAGTTAGATGTTTAAGGCTAAAACGCCATAATTTGATTTATTATATTTTTTCTTTTATTTTTGCTCCTGTTTTTTCTCATGGAGTGTTAATACGACATTGCAAAATCTTTTATCCAGTAATATCCTTCCCCCATCAATCACCTTGTCATCTGTCCTGTGCCGTTGATTCACGAGGTCATTTTATGCTGCTGTAATTCTAACAGTATCCTCTGTCGCAGCGGTTCTCAAACTGGAAAGCGCCCCCCCCCCCCCTGCCCTCCACCCCCTAGGGGATCGTCAGCAATTGCCAGGGGAGGCGCAATCCCCAGGGAAAATAGAAAATTCCCTAATTATATTCGCTATTCTCTTAACAAGAGTGAGGAACTGATATTCAGAAGTTTATGAAACAAATGCAAAAGTATCGCCGTATAATGTTAGTTAGTTTTCTTATTGTCTGCTATGTTACTTAGACTCGTTAGGCTTCCATGTTTAGTAATTATTTACCTCCCAACCTATCCCTCGAAACCCTCCTTCTCTTTCTCTTTTTTATATTTCTTTAAATCCGTGAAGGGAACTTTGACTCCATAGATTCCAGAGGGGTTGGAGGTAAGGACCCAGCTCCTAAGGGCTCTTATACAAGATACGTGGGCAAGTATAGTTTTTGGCGATCAGCGTCAAGGTATATATGGTATCGAAGCTCACAAATATTCTGCTCACTCGTAGCTGCCCAGGAAGTGGTAGGTGGTTCTCGTTTGCTTTTGTACTACACGAGCACTTCCGAGCGCAGCTTCGGCACCATGCTTCGAAACCATACTTGGCCAAAGTATTGTGATAAAGAGATCTTAGAGGGGTCCGTGTCAATAAGAGTTTAAGAGCCACTGCTCTATCTCTATCACCTGATCTTCTAACACTTCTTTCAAACGGTTCTATTGCAGTGTTCAGTCGCTGACAACGAATCGAGTTAGGAAGTTGCATCCGGTTGCATTTTCAACGCAATTCTGCAACTTGTCTAAAATTCAGCAAATCACCCCGGTTAGATTTTGACAGGTAATTTTCTCAGCCTCGAAAATTATTTTCGTTCCTTCACAATATGAAAGATGCATTATCCTGGGTTGTATTTGGGAAAAGACTGCAGCACTACTATGGATTAGATTTTTAGTTCTCTGTCAAAGAAAACTATTATGTCGGCTTTGTCTGTCCGTTCACCCTCAGATCTAAACAACTACTGAAGCTAGAGGGCTGCAAATAGGTATGTTGATCATCCACCCTCCAATCGTCCAACACATCAAATTGCAACCCTCTAGCCTCAGTTGTTTTATTTTATTCAAGGTTAAAGTTAGCTTTGGATCGTGTCTCTGGCAGCGCTTTCTGGAGCCATGGAACGCACCCTTGCTCATCCGCATCTAGTTAGCAACTGGAGAGCTGCCGGTCATAGCTGATGGATTATGCAGCATTATACGTTGTGCAAAATCAAAAGTCATTTGATACCAGCAAATGACTTTTGATGACAGTAATATTCATACTGTAGTTCAATGACTTTGAAACTTAAAAGAGGAGCAAAGATTATGTCAAGCGGTAAATGTCAGTTAGAATAATAGAGAAAAGGTGTTCAGCTGAGCAGGCTGTTATGAATCGAGAGAAAAATACCTCGAAGTTTATTGCATTCACGCTGATTGTACGTATCAGGATAGGGAGGAAATAAAAGGGCAGCTAATAAGGCTGTATGTCCATATCTACTATCTAGATATGGATGCTCACCAAAATTCATAAAGATCCTGAGGCTACTACATGATAATATGTCAGTGACTGTAATGGATAATGGTAGCCTTACTGAACCTTTCAAATTTAAGTCAGGCGTAAAACAGGGTTGTGTCGCTGCTCCTACCTTGTTTTCCATATTTATAACTGTTGTTTTGCACCTCATTCAAGATGAATTGCCTCCAGGTATCGCCATCAATTACAGAACAGACGGAGGAATATTCAACCGGCTTAAGGCAAGAACTAAAGTCAATGTTACTGCTATTGTTGAGCTTCAGTATGCAGACGACAACGCTGTCTGTGCTCAAACTGAAAATGATCTGCAAACTATACTGAATGCATTTGCAAATGCTTACTCTCGTCTTGGACTTCCCATCAACATCAGAAAAACACAAGTATTATATCAGCCACCCCAAACTGTAGCCATAACAGTTGCACCTACTATAGAAATTAATGGAGAAGCTCTAGAAACTGTAGACCGCTTCCCATACCTGGGCAGTCATCTATCTTCAAATGCCAATATAGATGATGAAGTTCAATATCGTCTAAGATGTGGTAACTCAGCTTTTGGAAAACTACGCAAGAAAATTTTTGATGATCATGATTTGCGTGTTAACACCAAAATAAAGGTATATCAGGCAATAGTCCTACCTACCCTTCTTTATGGTTCCGAAACCTGGACAGCTTACCGACGCCATGTTAAAGCCGCACTAATGTAAGTGTTCTTGAAGAGGCCGACTGCCTCAGTATTGAGGATATTATAATAAAAAGTCAGTTGAGATGGGGCAGGAGGAGCGAGAGCGGAGAGACGCTGAGGAGGATGAGAAGGAGAGCGAGAGAGTGTAGGTTGACATACAGTTATGCAAACATTTATTTTTTAGGGAGAGATTGCATAATTTATTCTTTTTACACTTTTGATTCGTGTTAACACCTGCAAGATTTTGTATTTATTGTGGGCACGACAAATATTGCAAGAATCTTTCCAGCGTAATTCATCTTGAGACCCCAAGTCTCACTTAGCCATGAGTTTGCTCTCTTATTCCGTGAAAGTTCTGTCCACAGTTTGCTGCTGTGAGCAAGAGGCTGCCCCTACCCTACCACCACCACAATTCTCTCTCCCTCTCTTACTTTGCATCCACTTCTACTTTCAAATTTGCCTTGAAAATCTCTTTGAAATAGGAATAATTCAATCATTTTATATTATCTAGACGTAATAAAAATCTGTCCTCTCTCTCTCTCTCTCTCTCTCTCTCTCTCTCTCTCTCTCTCTCTCTCTCTCTCTCTCTCTTTTGGCAGCCACTGAATTTCACGTTTCCATTTAAAAGGAATAATCAAATAAATTGCAATTATCTAGAAGTGAGAATATTTTTTGCTCTCTCTCTCTCTCTCTCTCTCTCTCTCTCTCTCTCTCTCTCTCTCTCCTCCTCCTCCTCCTCCTCCTCCTCCTCCTCCTCCTCGTTTTTGTTGTTTGTTTTGCTTGAGTTAGAAGAGCAAGAAATATTCTAGGAAACCTTATAATGATTGAATAAGTCATTGGGAAGGTTAGAAATAATTGCGTTTTAAGTATAGTCGATCCTGAATTCCCTGGTATTTATATGAATAACACTAACAGCTCCAGATCCTTGCTATAATATATCTGTTACCCCAGTAATACCTCACCTGGGCGGATTCCCTATGGTAGATATTCCTAGGGTAACAGGTGGCGTTTTAGGGTTCGTTCCAGCTCCGGAGAGATAGGTTATTGATTATATC